>NC_027754.1:1968435-1997313 GCF_000695525.1 Brassica oleracea var. oleracea | reverse complement strand
TTCCCTCAAACTAAAAACTAAAACATATTATAAGCACATTTTTTTTTTCCTTTTTAGTCTAATCCACTATTACAATATGTAACAGAAATCGAATACTATTTTGTATCTGTAAACATACATGTTTAATATATATGCCTAAACATCCTATACAATCAATACTAACAAACATATAATCTCTGAATAAGAATACTTTTCAATGATAAAAAAAAAACAACTTTTGGATGTTAACCAGAACGAACCCGATGTCAGGCGGCGTCGGTAATGTTAGATGCGCTCGTGACTGAGCAAGGATGACGACGTCTTATGTTACTCCACTATCTGCCTGCAAGTCCAGCCTTTCCTCTGTTTTATCTCTTGACCATACCTAAAAGTTTTTTAAAAAAGATCTTAGAGTATTGTCAGGATATGTAGTGGCTGCAATGAATCTCTCTATATACATATAAGTGTTTATTGATGTGCATTAAAGTGTCAGTTACATACTACTTGTATGTATGGAAATGCGAAGAGATATATTCATTTAACAAAGTGATGTGTTTTGAATGCAGGGACACGTGGCGCGACGACAGCCTCCTATGTGGATGGCCTAGGAGTGAAGAAAACTCTTCTTTATATAAATAAATATATATATATATATATATATATATATATATATATATATAGATACTAAAAGGGGATATGAGCTCCATTTAGCCTATCCACGTAAGCTACAAAAATCAGCCTATCATAAATCATTTTTGTGCCATGTCATCATCAAAATTGGTCTTTCATTTTGGAGTTTCTTAACATCTTTAAACAGCCTAATTAAGCCCAAAATGCCTTGAGTGTCTGAAGCCTAACAATTTGTCTTCCCCGACTATCCCACTTCGTAGTCGCCCAATCAAATTCTATGCACTTCAGAGCGATTCCAAGAAGAAATGTTGGGAGAATAAATGAATCAGTATTCAGCTATTTTCTGCAGATTTACTTGAGTACAGTTTGTCATCTGCATTTCCGCGATCATCTGCAATCTCTGAATCGGAAATTTGAATTCTTTGGTATCCTTCTAAAAGATGAGATTCGTCAACCAGAGTTGTGGCTGCACACCAATCTCTCTCCAATTAGTTGCATGGGGCAGCCAAGATAGCTCCTGCTTGTAACCCACGACCTATACCTTCTCATGAGATCATTCTCCACCCCTATAAATAGCAGACACCGCCTTAGCCATTTCTCATGCTTAGAACCCTAACCATAGCAGCTCGAGAAAGTCGAAACCCTAAGGTAAATTTTCGTTCTTTAGCTTTCTTTTTAATTAGCTTTTGTTTTTCTTTTTTTTTTTTTTTTTTATTAATTAGAACTTAGATAGTCTCTCTTATCCTATCCTTCGTGTGTCTAGATTTCTAAAGCTCTAGAATTTTCCCGATAAAAGTTTAAAGTGAAGCCGGCCGCGAAATAGGAGCGTTTGCAGTCTGAAACTTTCATCTAAGTATCGAGGTGAGTCTCGGTTATGGGTTGTGATTGTTTGATTATAACTTACTTTCTTTCAAAAAATCACACTTCATGGTTGATGGTGGTTTGTAAAACAAAAATATATCAAATTCGTTGGTGGGTATTTATCTAAAATACTTACAATATAATTTATCTAAAACACTTCCAATAATAAGATTCCTAACATTATTATTATCTAGATCAAACATAAACCAAAATAACTAAACTGAAACCAAATTCATATTCATAAATAATTTAATGGTTCCTATATCTCTTGAACGAAAAAAACAAAAACCACAATCAAACTGTAACCTAATTAAAACCAGAAAAAAAAAAAATTGGAACCAAACCAAAAACTGAACGCCATGCATAAACATATTAGTGAACAAACAGACGTGTTAATAAATTTATCCAAAAGAGGGGTCAAAATTTAGTATTCATGTTATTCTCCAAATATAATTAGACGAATATTCGCGTTATTCTCTAAATTTTAAATAATTGATTTGTGTATTTTTTTTAACTTTTAAATTGATTAAAACTATAATTAGTTTGAATCTTATAAATCTCAGATTGGTCCTGATTATGTTGAAGCTCTACAATGTGAAAACATCATACATGCCTCATGTTACCAGGAAATATGCAACAAACCTATAATGTATTTTTCATTCCTGTAGGTTTACAAAACATAAACCAAATCACATAACTCTTTCTTTCGTTATGTTCCACCACAACCGCATAAAACCTACAACCCATATATGTACATGCATATCTATATATATAAATTATTGTTTGCCTCTCTCCTGGACTTCCACGTCATCGCCACGTCATTAAGTCGAAGGTTCCTGTCATGACATGTGTCTCGCCTCTTCGAAACGCAGTGCTTCATTAATCTCGGTTAATTGTTGCTTTCGACGGTCTTCGTTATTGGGTCAGAACGAGTTTACTTTTTGGGCTTCAAATTATCTTTCTCGCATTTTTATTGTTGGTCTTGATAAATGTTTATTGGCTACGGAAAGTAATAAAAACCTAGCCCAGTTGTCAAGCTCTCCTTCTGCAACAATGGCTGCTTCAGATTAATAGGGTTCATACATCTTCCTCTTCTTAAGCTCTCATTCCTCAACAATGGTGGGTTACAGATTCATAGGTTTCATAGCGTCGTCTTTTTTTTTCTGTAATCGGGGCAACCGACGGTGTAGATTCTGGAGGCAACTGTTACAGAATGCATTGATGCGATGCCATTGACGACCTTCTTAACTCCTTAGCCCCATTCCATCCACGATAATTCATTCAATGCATCTTAACTCATCAAGGCGGTGGAACTTGAGCTATAAAAAGGTAAACTTTCTTCCCGTAAAACTCATCCTCACAACTCCTTAAAAACACTAGAATTTTCTGTAAAACTTATTTCTCTCACTCATCCATAATTTTTACTCTTCACCGCAACCAAACTGGTGAACCCTAACCTCCCCAATCGAAACTCTCATCAGACAATCGATCTCCGTTTCTATCTCAGACCATCGTTTGCGGCGGACTATAATGACCAGACTCTTGCTATCATGTCTTGATTGCATAGAGTTTGAGATATGCGGAGCTTAGACGTGGCCGTGCTACTAACTCAGCCTACAACCAAAGAAACAAAGGAAGAGTAACGGCAAACTAACTGAAGCAGTCGTGAGAGGCGGCTGCACATGAAAATGACGGAGATAATGCTCCTTTACCTGAAAGGATAAAGCTTTTACAATGGTTATGATGTTAAAGATGATCATTTATCAATATTTTTGGTTTAATATTTTTGGTTTATGCTTATTATGGTGATGACAACAGTTCCACGGGGTAAGAGAACGAACTACTATGGGCAGCTTCGTCGCCACGAAAACTGAAGATCGGTATTGTTCTCTCCAAAGGTCAAGCACCTGGTGGGCACACTGTCATACATGGACCAGTCGGTGAGTCAAAACCTTATTCTACACGAACTACTCATTCCATATCTCCCTGTCAAGAGTTAGTAATCAGGAGTCATCTCATAAAACATTCTTAAGAGCGGAGTAGCAGGATCCCTCCTATTTCATAATATGTGCTCTTTTTAGAAGTAAGTTTCGAGCATCAGTGTCTAAGTAATCAAATTTGATGTCACTCCCTAACTTCAAACTTTACCATCTCTCAAATCTTATTTTCTCAGAGTTGTGAGCAGGTTGATGTTGTCATTATCACCTCTAAGTTTTCATGCTGATGTATCAAAGACATGCATTGAGGTACAATACTATCCTCAAAACACTAGACTTTGATTCCCTTGGCATAACACATTCGTTTTTATTTTTCTGATTGTAACCTCTGCTTCCACTTTGTGACTCCCTTAGCTTAAGAAGCATCTCATCACTGCTTGCTATGTTGATGGTGAAACATCCATGTGACATGAGATGGCTAAGAATGCTTGGATTACGGTTCTTGGTGACACGACATCTCACTACTTGGCCTTTTTGTGATTGCCTTTTTCACTAGGCAAACCTTTAGTGCATTTAGCTTCCAAAATCTTCCTTGGATAATTGAGAAGGTGACCTTATAATCGAGAGGCTCATATCAGCAAGGGACAAGTGAAGTCTTTCACCTCTTCCTGTGGTTGCCTTCCCTCTTTTTGCTGCTGCAAATAATCCATTAGCCGATTCAATGACTTCAGTCGGATATACTTAAATCATGCAATAATGTGATGAGGACCATACATTCACCTTCCTCTTATTTAATAATTTTTATGTATCTTTCTTTTGGGAATTATAATATAATGCAATATTATTTTACAGTAAAAGCACATCAGTGTTACACCAACAAAGAACTCTAAATAGAAAAAAATAACAATTACAGCAGAAGAAAAATTTAGGAAAAACGGTAAACATATAAAGTTAACTTTAAAAAAAATGAATCACATAGAGAAAAATGTATTTATAATATACAGAAATTAATTATTAAATAAATAAAATAAAATTGTAAGAAATTCAAAGTCATTCAAAAATAAAATATAGTTTTTTTTGTTATCAATATACAGACTCAAACTGGCTCTATAAACCAGGAAGTAAACTCTACATCCATGTGAACGATGAAAGACGATTGTAATTGTCACTGTAAGAAGTCAATGTAAATTCATATTCGGAAAATTAATCAATAACACATATCAAAAATTATAAATAGTTATTCATATAACATGGTTTATTTGGTGTCCAAATGTAATAACTTATACAAAATTCAAATAAATATCTATATTCCTAAATAGTAACTATTGATATTAGGTTATCATGCTACCCACCTAACTTAAAATAATTTTTATTATAATAAAATGACTATTATTATTTGTCTGCATTCATCGCCCAAATCAGAGCTTCACATTCAGCATGTAAAGGTGATAGGCTACGTCGAAGGTTCATTGCGCCCATCATTACGTCCTCTGAGTTTATCTTTTGGCAATACCAGCCCTGGCCTGTAAAAGCATCATGTTCTCTCCACGCCCCATCAATGTAGCAAACTCGAGAGGACCCCAATGTCTGCCAACTCCCATCTGTCGGTGGAAACCCCTGATTCTCTTGTACCAAGAGTTGGGCTTCAGCCCAAAGTGATCCTTCAACATCCGTTCTGCGCAAAATTTCTTGAGGACTTACAGTCCTATTATTATGAATTTTGTCATTCCTATTTTTCCATATATACCACATAATCCATGGAAAATACTCCGAATCAACATCCGTTGGAAAATTAATCAATAACACATATCAGAAAATATAATTAGTTATTCATATAACATGGTTTATTTGGTGTCCAAATGTAATAACTTATACAAAATTCAAATAAATATCTATATTCCTAAATAGTAACTATTGATATTAGGTTATCATGCTACCCACCTAACTTAAAATAATTTTTATTATAATAAAATGACTATTATTATTTGTCTGCATCGTCTAAAAACAAGAATTATACAAAATTGTACCAAAAAAACAGTGAATTTAAAATAAACATATAAGAGAAAAATAATCTATGTTGTCTGTGTTAAACTCAGCCGACCAAAGTTTTTTAAAAAACATTCTAATTACTATCAAAATCAAAGTAGAATGAACATTAAAAACAAACTAAAACAGTAACACTTTCATTAAATAAAATAATTGAGAAATAAATATATGATTTGAAAATAGATGTGGAACACATTATTATTACAAACAAATGAAACAGTTTGTTTCCATGGAATCGACAAAAGATCTATAATTGTTGTACCAAATAAAAGTGAAAAATTCTAAAACAAAACTCAAGAATGATTCGAATAATTCCAATATTCATTGAAAATAAAAAATATGTGCAATTCGAACAAGAGACATAATATAAAACAACTTGACTTGGATCACATTTAGAGTAATATAAAATAAAATAAAATAAGAATTATAAAAGATCTATCTATTGAATACGAGGTAAATATTTTCACCTAAACAGTTCCAAAAGAAAGATAGGATACAATAAATAAATAAAATAACAATTGACACATAATAAACAAACAAACTAAAAAATGTAAACGTTAAATTCAACGAATACAAATATTATTTTAAATAAAATAAATCAGTATATAGAATTAGCTAGATATTACAAATATTCATACCTCTCGGCCGAACTAATTATATTCTGAGAACTAGACAATAATATATATTTAATTAAAAAAACAGTTAGGATAATATGTTTATTTGATGAATAATTCAAATAAATGTGTATATTTTTAAATAATAACAATCAGTATTATATTTTGGTAATATCTAGCTAATTAAAAAACTATTGTGAATCGATTACTATTTTCGTAATATCTAAATAAATATGTTTAAAAGAAAATCTATAAGAGAAACTAAAAGTCTCAATGAATTCAAAAAACAAAAGTATAAAATGCATGAATAGAGTAACAAAATAGTCAATATACCTTAACTTTCTATATAGAGTAAACTAAATATTTTAAATGAATTTTACCAATTAATTTATTTTAACAGTTTTTTTTATTTACGGCGGGTTTTACCCTAGTATAGTATAAAAACATTACAACTCCAATGCTTTTTTAAAAAAAAATTCCACAGTGAGAAATCAACCTGTTATATCAACTACGACATTACAACTCCAATGCTTTTTAAAAAAAAAATTCCACAGTGAGAAATCAACATGTTATATTAACTACGGCATTAGAAAATCGGACTCTTGATTTCCAATCGTGAATAGCAGACCGGAGTGTATTGTTTGGTGTGAGCTTGAAGTGGTCGAGCTTTTGTCGTGTTACTGGTGAAATGTTGTGTTTCTCAAGCCACGCTAAGATCGCTTTCTTCTCATACGTGAATCCATCAGCTGCAATCTCTGGCTCCTCCATTATCTCCTGTTTACAAAACAAATTAAAAATCAAAACCGGTTTGGACTTTTGGTTACTAAAATCATGTACAGAACCGGGTAAGCTTGTACTCACTCGTAAGATGGGACAAAAGTAATGACTTGGTGCACGTAAATTGCTTCGTTCTTTCTTTATCTTTGAATTTGCAGTCTCTACAAGTCGTTTCAAAACCGGTATAACCTCTTCTTTAAGATCCGGTCTATCTCGGCACCGAAACTCGGCACATTTTAAACCAATCCGTGCCAACTCCTCGGTTTCTGCCAAAGGCCAATCTGTAACCGATTTGTCTAGCATTTCGGTTAACGTTCCTTTATTAACCGCATTTTCGACGGCATGTATAAGCCCGTTTGGCTGACGAGCCGTCAACAGTTGAAGAATGATTATTCCGAACGCATAAAGATCCGACTTGAGTCTAATCGTTCCGGTTCGATGGTACTCCGGGTCAATGTAATGCAATGTACCAGCAAGAACTGAGTGCCGGTACATCGTGACATTATCCGGTGCAGCATCCGTAACCAGCTTGGCTAAACCGACGTCTGCGATTTTACTCACGTAGTTCCGGTTTAACAAGATGTTACCCGGTTTTAGATCACGGTGAACAATCGGTTCCGGTTTAGAACTGTGTAAGAAGGCTAAACCGCAAGCTACCTCGAAAATAACCCTAAACCGGATGAACCAAGGCAAAGGCGGTTTATTTTTCTGGTGAAATATGTATTCCTCGAGGCTTCCGTTTTCTAAGTACTCGTAAACTAGACAACCATTCTCCGGACAAGCTCCTAGGAGAAGAACCACGTGTGGGTGTCGGAGCTGGCTCAGAACCTCAACCTATATAGTAATAATACCAAACCGAAAATAAATTAAACCGGATCAAACCATAGAAACTGTACTTTAAATGTTAAGTCACAAGCCTACCTCTTTCAAGAACTCTTGTTTCTTCTCCGGCGTATCTAGCCGGACAACCTTAACAGCCGCTGGAGTACTATCAAGGCTACAACTGTAAACTTTACCGTATCCTCCTTCTCCGACCACTTTCTCCGGCGAGAATCCTTCGGTGGCTATAAAAATCTCTTCGATTGTGTACTTCCTGTACCGTTGATCCGTCCCTAAAAGCTGATCGATCACTTTCTTCTTCTCCAAGTAATTCTTTAAAGCATTAACCTCCGCGATTTGTCGCTGACAATACTCTCTCGCAAGTAACGCTTTCGCTGCTTCTACCTCTTTATTCGCCTTCATGTACCGCTCTTTCTCCAGGGCCGCGGTTTTCCTGTGCAGCTCTTCTTTCTCCACCGCATTGTTCACTCTTCTAGCGTCTTTGGAACATTCAGACGACAGTACTTGAACCTAGCAGAAACCCCAAAAGAATCACTTTACTTGAGGAATAAACAACTTAAATATTCAATATGTCACAATCAGAGGTTGCTTGGTGTAAATCTACCTTGTTTTGTGTGGAGAAAAGCTCTTCACAGGCTTGTTTATACTTAACAACTTTATTTTGTAACTCTTTTTTCAAACGCTCTACCTCTGCTTCAATCTCAACCTGTCAAAACAAACACCAAGTCTTCAAAACTCTTTCTTCCTTCTTAATAGTCTCATCATTGAACCAAAAGATGATGTTAAGTACCTTCTTGGATTTTCTAGATGTTGCGGGTGGCGGATTAGAGTATCTTTGTTCCTTGACAATGTTCTCAATATTTGGCTTTTGTTCGGTTGTTTCATCAAAATCTGAGTAATTTAGCTGTGGAATATCTGATCCTCCACGGCGCCTTATAACATCTTGAACTGTTGCACTAGAAGCCTTGCTACTTTGAGGCGTTTCGGGTTCCCTTATAGCGAGGCTTAATGCCTCCAATCTCAACTCTTTAGCCGATGCTGACCTCCTTGTGCCTACCTCTTCAATAACATAAGAAAAAAAGAAAAATTATAGCCTGCATAGAGTTCATAGAGTATACATAATACATGTATGCATTATCATTATCATTTTGTATATTTAATATGAATCTCTTGATGATTTGTGCATCTGTTTGTTGTATATATACAAGTTAGAAAACAGAAATTTTATTCTGTAGTTTATTTGAAAATTTTGAATATGCATTTAGCCGCATCATAGTATGGATATTTTATAATAAAAAAAATTACCTATTGATTCTCCAGGATCAGATGAAGTTTGAGTCTGTACAGTGTGGAAGCTAGCCGCCCCGTCTTTCAGGAAACGCCGGGCGGTCGCAGCTGCTTTTGGACTTGTGCATGGCGCTGAATAATTAGACGGTTAAACACGGTTAAAGAGAAGTGATCTAGCAGCAAAAATACATCATATTGAATAAAAAATTGATATATATATATTTTTTTTGTTTTTACCTGCGTTTATTAATGGATCCATAGATTTTGTAGTGATTCTGTCTCTGCACACAATGTATACTTCGCATGTTTCGGGAGCGTATTTTAAGACAGTCAATGGTACTCCTGGACCTTTTGCTCTCCTAAACCATAATAATCCAGCCGGTTAGTGTAAAAAACCGTGTTATAAGGAAATTTAAACCAAACAGAGCTATTTTACATACCGTGTGAATATGTTTGAATTAAATGATCCCATAACCAAACTGTTAACTCCTGATTTGTATATGAATCGTAGAAGCGCTTTTGCAGGATCATCATACTCTATCAAGAGAGTTTCTACCTGACACTGAAGGTCACATATTTCAGGGAATTTCTACAGTATGACCCTAAAACTTCTATAGGTTAATATAGAATGAACCAACCTTGGTACGATTACTCTTGCACATTTTCAAGAAGGGAACAAAGACTGTTTCATATTCTTGTTTTACGTCTCTCACATACATTTCCACCAATCTCTCCTCCACTTCCTCCAGAGGTAATCTCTCTCCGTCTGCAGCAAACGCCATTATCATAAATCATTAATCTCCAGAAAAGGTATCGCAAAATTACTAGTCCATCCAAGATCAAAATTACATTAATCAAATATCAAAGTTTGATTCAGAAGAGTATATTAATAGGAATATGATTCAATTCCCATGTTACCAAATCATGAACGCTACAGCCTACAGATCTATAATTAAATGGTTTTAAAAGAAAATATTTTTTCTTATTTTTTCTTATTTTTTGGCTTATAAATATTTTGCATTTTACTCAAATCATCTGGGAAAATGAAAAGTAACAAAGCAAGAAAAATGTTTGAATGAGAGACTTACTAGGGGTAGGGATAGTACTAATGGGTGGGATGACATGGATCATCACAAACCGATCAGCCTTAGGTAAAAGGTTATCGACGGCCCACCGTACTGCGCGGCGGCTTCCTGCGCCTCCCAACTTATCTCCGATGATACCCTTCACGGCCACCGCCACATACAACTCACCCTCCTCTGCCTTTGGACCACCACCACCGCTGCTCATTTCTCGACCCTTTTGCGTCAACATTTCCACCATCTATATCAATTTACTTACGCATGGCTCAAGTAACCCGAAATATGTAAAAGTAGATTGGGATTGATACGCTTTTGTTTCTCAAAAATGGGTTCGGAATATGCTGTTGAAGAGATGGGTATCTCTGATCACAACTATATTGAATACAGTATATATATATATATATATGGATGGATGGCTTATGACCGAGAGGTAATAATTAAAAAAACATATGTATGATGATTGGCTTAGCTATCTATCTGGAATAGTTGTAGTACCTCATTAGTTGGGACATGGCCGTATAATTTATTTTACATATTTTGGCTTAAATTTATTATATTTTCAATGAATTTTCGTTTTTGTAGCCTTTGAAAACTTCTAAATAATTGTTTGAGAAAACAGATAATATGACTGAAAAAGAATCTGAAATCGAATCTTTCTTATCTCTTTCGATGAAGGACATTTATCGAAAAAAAAAAATGATGGACGTTTATTCCCGGATGAAACAACTTTTTATCTATTTGCATAAACTATTTACATTTTTCTTTATATTCTTTTCCTTTTTTTGATCCAATTGCAGCTTCGACTAGGATTACCAAATTCTTTATTGTTGTTTTTAATTTCAATGCTATTAATGTAAAATGTCCAAATACCAGTTAGGTTTATTTGTGTTGTACATTGATTAATGTAGGAACAAACGGAAGATAGTTTGGTCTCTGCTGGGGTTTTCTGGTTATCATCGATTCGGATCCTGCAGTCCTGAATATATAGTTTATCGTAAAATAAATTACAAAAATATAAATATTTAGGCAGACACAATCAGTGGAAGCAATCTACGGGATTAATGAGTCATTTGAGATGCCTTCAAAGGGTTTAATTATACTTTTTAAATTCGAAACTAAATGGACGGCTATTTATTTTATTTCTTATTATAGCGTGCATTTTAGTATTATCAGAAATCTTCTATCTATATATTCTTTGTAGGTTTTAGGTAAAGATTTTTTCTAATTTTTCATGCAAGTTGTTTATTATGAATACAACTATTAGCTAATTTAATTATTTTTGATACAAAATTATAAATTTTCATGGGATATACAATAAATTGTATTTCGTAAAATTTTTTTTTTTTTGGCAACTGATTTTATTTTGTAAAATTTACTCTTTTGAAAGTAATATAACTTAGTTAAGCTACTGAATTACTCTTGAAGTAGTCGCAAGTTATACAAATTTTTTTTTTGCATATAGTTACTTTCTCAAACAATTCAGGGACAAATATAGCAATTGATGTTTTGAGTTTTTTTTTGTCAACAACATATAACATTGTAAGAAGATTCGGATTAATAAATCGTTGTGTTTGTATATTAATTTTAGTACATGTCATATTTTTAACATTGTCAGTTAGTTACATACAATTCATACACCTTGTAGACCAACCAAAGGAGAAAAACCTACATATATAACTCACATAATTCAATATTTTCTTGGAACATTACACGTAATTCAATATTTGATCTGAAATTTCTATTACTATGTAGCTTTTAGAGACAATTACAAAATTAAATGATCGTTTTAGGTGACAAATAATTATTCAATCGGTTAGTAAATATTCCATCCGCTGTTTCATTTTAATTGTGCATATAGATTAATTTTTTTTTAGTTTTGTACATTTTCAAATAAAAATACTATTACCTATGCACCTAATAATATATCAACTAATAGAAAAATAAAATGGAAAATAGTACTGATAAATTTTGTATTAAAATTATAAAACGACACTTATTTTGAAACAAATTTTTTACTCTAAACGATAACTAAACTGAAACGTATGAAGTATTTTAGTTTATATTTTAATTGAATATTATACAACTGTTTGTTCACATTAATTATCAGTTTGAATATAATCATCATGTGTTTTTTTTAACACTGAATTTCATTTATTCGAAGTGGTCCAACATAGGACAACGTATTTCCTAAATGATGACAATAATGAGCGTGGATAGTTAATTCCCACTATTTCTTTAGTTTTGATACTACTTATAAAGAATTTTTTTTCTCCAATGTTTTTTTCTCATTTTGTTTATTTAAGAAATCATAAAATAAAAATACATTTTTATTAATTATGAGAAAGAACAATAAAGAACAACTTTTTCTACTATTTTCTTTATCTTCGTCCTTCTCTTTTTTGTTTCTACTATTTATTTAATGATCACCGGTTAAAATCATAGTAACATTTTGTTTTCTCGAAGTTTTGTGATTTGGTTAACTGGTCATGTTTGCTTACAAAAGATAGATGTATATAAACTGATAGCCTAAACTTGCAGATTTATGATCAATCGGTATTGATTTTTGCTGATTGATTTTTTGCAGTTACTTTCTAATATACAGCGTTGACCAAATTAAAGGTCCATTAAAAAAAAACTGCTTAGCGCAGATGAGGATATACCCGAATAATTAAGTATTAAAATATTGATAAACAACTGGTCGTTTACGAGAACGACATATTTAAACTAATTAAAAGCTTAATCATTCTCGACTCTCTGACTTTATTAGTTAAACCCGCAATTAATTTCGTAGACACACACATATATAGATGACTAGTCCAATAATATCCAGTAGACTTAACTCGACTTGACATGAACATGACATAAGGAATGACATAACTGATCATTTGATTCCACATTTTTTTATCTACTTTCACTCTCATTGTCTATTCTTTAAATAAATAATAAACTCATTTATCATATTCTCATTTTTTGTAACACTTACCAAAAGGTCAAACTCTACCCGTAGATTTGTATTCGTGTGCAATAGAAATAATCGAATAACACAGTTAACCAAAGACGAAGAAAAATTATTCCAAACTTGTGTGAGAAGCTAAGAGCCCTTGAAATGGAGGTTCTAGCTTAGAAGTTCTAAAAATATATGTATGTATATATTAAGATTAGTATTTAACTATCGAGATTTTAATTTGACGGAAAACCCAACCGAAAGTATCAAATTAGATACTATTATTGACCTTTTTTAAAAAAAATTATAAATTTTAATCGTAAAATCATTAGTTTCTTTCTATAAATTTTATCTTAAAAGTAAAAATTAAATAAGATTTCAAAATTTTTAATATCGTATTTGAATATATTTATTTTAATGATGATGTATGAGATATTATCATATTCTAAAAAGTTTACCAAAATTGTAAATTAACATTAAATGTAATGTATGAGTTATTAAAATATTTTACAAAAGTCACCCAAAATATAAATCATTATTAAAATAAATATAATAAAAAATATGACATTACAAATTTTGAAATATTATTTAATTTTTTTTAATGATTATACACTAAAATTTTCATAAATTTCAACAATTTAATTTTAAAGAATTATAAAATTTTAATCATAAAATCATTAGCTTATTTCTTCAAATTTTATGTTAAAAATTTGTCTAAAATAAACACAATAATTTTTATCTTAATTTCATATTTAATTTAATTAAATTTATATTAAAATATTGGAAAGAAAACAATAAAATCTATAATATTAATAAAAATTTAAATTTAACTATAATTTAAATTTTTAAAAATTCTAGGAGAAATTTCATGTTTACCACTTTCAAGGTACCACTTTTCATCTTTATCACCATTAAAGGGACATTTTCAAAAATATCTTCTCCATTAAGTGGTAAAAGACTCTTATACCATGTGCTCTATATATATAATAAATCATTATTTAAATAAATAAAAAAAATAATTTTTTATGTTTTCAAATTATACTTTTTCAAATTCAAACTTTGTTATAATTTTTTTTGGAATTTTTTTTCTAATATTTTTTTTTCAAAATTTCTTTTAGGAAATTGAAAATTATGTTTGAAACTATTTTTTTCAAATTTTTTTAATATTTTTAAGTATCTATTTGTATATTTATTAGAATTCTAAATCACTTCCCAAATAATATATTTTTGTCAACAACATAATCAGATTCATATTGATTCTCAAAACCAAAAGGGGAGCTCCGCATCCACGTGGACGACGGAAGACGGTTGTTTCCTGGCACTGCGTGCTAGTTTATCCGCCTTTGTATTGTGTGTCCTCGATATATGAATGATTTCTGAGCTGAGAAAACTTTCTTTCAGGGTCTTGAGATTTTCCAAGTAAACTGCAAAATCTGGTCATTCTTCTGGTTCTGAAACCGTCTTCACTAGTTGAGAACAATCTGTTGCAAATGTGACTTGAACCTGACGTAAGTTCCTCATACATTCCATTGCCCAAAGAAGTGCTTCCATCTACGCTTGCAGGGGAGACAAACTAGCCCCGACATTTCTTGCCCCCATCAAACTATCAAAGCCTTCTAGAGTACTATACCAACCTTGTCCAGCCATAAGCTCATTCTCTTTCCAATAACCATCTGAAAAACACCACCGGCCGGTAAATTAACGGTAGAGTCTTTGCCCCTGTATATGGTACTACCCTTTGCATCTTCAGCCCCTGTGCTTCAGTCCATAGAGTTGACTCTGTTTCTGCCAGGCCAAGAGTATCCCTCGGATCCACATCCAAATTACTGAAAACTTTATTATTCATTGCTTTTCAGATATACCATAGTATCCACACAAATTGATGATCTTCCATCTTCGGGGTAACTCTCCAAAAAGATGTTCCATATTTGTAAAGAGCGAATTGGTTGGAAAGATTGCAGGATTGGACGGTATTTTTGATACCACCCAGACCTGAATCGCTGGGGGACATTCAAAGAAAACATGGTTAATTGATTCCTCTTGAGCCCCGCATATGGCACAACATATTTCTCCTTGTATTCTTCTTGCTCGCAAATTCTTTTTCACCGCTATACACCCTGATACCAGTTGCCATAAGAAGTGTTTCATCTTTGGTGGACATCGTACTGACCAACAAAACACCTTCAAAATACCAACTGTGGGTCCAAACACTTTCGGTGGTTGTTCCTTATCTGGGTAGACCCGTTCCACCTGATAACTTGATTTAATCGTGTATCTCCCATTCTTTGTGAAATGTCATCCATCTCTATCTACCACTTGAGTCCTACTTAATGGTATACTTTCTATTATTTTCACATTCTGGGGATCTACCAAAGCCCGAATTGCCTGCGAGTTCCAAGTTCGCGAAGCAGAATCTATGAGAGAATCCATTGTAAGGTCTGGATAGGTATCATGTTGGTTTTTAGTTGCTGGTCTCAGGCGAGTGGTTGGGAGCCAGGGGTCATTCCACACAGATATAGATGATCATGTTCTCACCCTTTTGATTAGTCCTTTGCTTACCATAGATCTAGTTGAAACAATACTCCGCCAACCATATGACAGAGAGCATAATCGGATCGGTGGATCGACTCCAGGGGTGAGGCATTCCTGTAGTACCTTCCTTTGAAAACTCGTGAAAATAATGTATTTGGCTTTTCAATTAATTGCCATAACTGTTTGCCGAGAATCGCCGTATTAAAATCTGTGATATCCTTAAAACCCAAACCTTCTTCATCCTTACTTTCGCATACTTTGTCCCATGATTTCCAATGCATACCTTTTGTACTACCCCCTAGGCTCCACCAGAAACGTGCTACCGTGGTCGTCAATTTCTTCGTGATTTCTTTTGGTAATCGATAGCAAGACATGACATAATTTGGTAAGGCCGTTACTACTGATTTTATGACCACTTCCTTGCCTCCTTTTGAAAAAAAAATTAAAAGTTCATCCATTGATCCTGTTATTTAACCGATCCTACGCGAAACTAAAAACTTGTATCTTGGAACCTCCAAGACTTTCAGGAAGTCCCAGATAAGATCTCATGCCCCATATATTCTGAATACCCAAAATGTCCCTCATCTCCTGTCGGTTGGCCTCCTCAATCTTATGTCCAAATTGAATGGACGATTTTTGGAAGTTAATAAGTTGACCCGAGACCTCCTCATATTCCTTTAAAATCCTGAGAATTGTTTGACACTCCTCCCTTTGTGTCTTGCAAAAGAAAAGACTATCATCTGCAAAGAGCAGATGAGATATCGATGCACATGCTCTTGCTACCTTCATTCCCGTTAATTGTTTCTCTCTCTCTCTCAGCCTTTTTGATGTTCGCAATTAAGGCCTCAGTACACATAATGAAAATATATGGGGATAAAGGATCCCCTTGACGTAAACCGCGATGTGGAATTATAAGGCCCTGCGGTTGACCATTCAGTAAAATCTGATATTGCACCAACAAAATACACTCCCTCATTAATTTAATCCAATGAGGGTCAAAACCCAATTTCTGGGCGTAGATAAAGTCCCACTCCACCCTGTCATATGCTTTACTCATATCTGTTTTGATTGCATGTATTTTCCTTGGCATGCTTTATTGGTTAGCAGGCCATGAAACATTTCATGAGCTATACGTATATTATCAGATATCAGTCTTCCTGCCACAAATGCTGATTGAGTTTCCGAAATGATAGAGGGGAGATAAGTTTTCAACCGTTGACACAAAACCTTTGAGATGATCTTGTATCCTACATTGCATAGACTTATTGGTCTTAGTTACTTCATCCTTGTAGGCCTCTCCGTTTTTGGGATCATACAGATATTAGTAATATTTAACCTTGGATCCATTTCTTCTGATACCAGAAAAGTTTTCACCATTTCCACCAAATCTCGCTTAATTATGTGCCATGAGTGTTGGAAAAAGAGAGCTGTCATTCCGTCCGGTCCTGGCTCTTTCTCAGGATGCATCATGAACAAAGCTTGTCGGACCTCATCCTCCGTCGCTACCCTTAGTAACCTTTGATTCATCTGTGTAGTGATACCCGTAATTAGATCCTCCAAAATACTACCAAACTCAGATGGGGAAGTGGTACTAAAAAGTTTTTTGAAATATTCTACTGCCACTTTTCCGACACCGTTTTCCTCGGTAGTCCAATTTCCCGCGTCATTGTGCAAACCCACAATCCTATTACGAATATGTCGTTGTTTTGTTAAAGCATGGTAAAAATGTGTATTGAGATCCCCTGATGTGTACCACATATTCTTACTCTTCTGATGCCAATATTCCTCTTCATCCTTATACGCGTCTTCTAATTTCTTAGATACCTCTAAAATTTCCTCCTGGGATCTATTATCATCTGACTTCACCTCCTCCAGGGCTTTTTGAAGATCATTTATTTTTTTACTTTCCATATGGTGGGCTGGCTTTCCGCCATTTCGAGATTTCGTGATGACAGTTACTTATTTTGGCAACAATATATCCCCCACATCCATCATTATCCTCAGACCATCCCATGGCAATCGATTCCATAAGACCTTCCTATCCAATCCATCTCTTATGAAACCGAAACTGTCCTTTCCGTCTGGTCACTTTGTCCTCTAGAAAGGCCACTACAGGTCGGTGGTCAGATCCTACCATCCCTAGATATTCAATATAGGAACAAGGGAATAGAGTGTGTCAATCTTCATTTGCCAGAGCGCGATCTAGGCGGCATCAGACCGTCACCGCCCCTTTCCCTTTCCCCCGCCGTCCTTGTCAGGACATTTTATTTTCCCGAGCCGGGAACTCTATAATCCACTGTCTCTGATCATATTGTTAAAAGAAATAAACGAGTATGCACTTCTTAGAGATCCCCCCTCTTTCTCATGATTACCAGTAATCTCATTTAGATCTCCAATAATAAACCAAGGCTATGAGCGTGAGAGCCAATATCTAGTTAACCTTTCCCATACTTGTTCCTTCAACTTTTGGACCGGATCTCCATACACAAAAGTTAAATAAACCCTTTTTCCAAGCGCCACCGCTTGCACATCTATCATCCTGTTACTTGAATATAAGATCTTAATTTGATACTCGTTAGAGAGCTAAACCACTGATACCACTCAAATTACCCTAAGGAGTGACTTATACTCTCTCAAATAAGAGGTCGATTTGTAGTACTTAGGGATCGAATTCACAGGGAGCTAGAGAACCTAAGAAATCTAATATGATTTGTTAAGCAGGATGTTTTAATGATTTAAATGTAAATTGAAGTTTTTATCAAGCAAATATTTGCTCAATTGATTGGTTGAGGTTTTGGTGCTTAAAAGGAAATAGCTAGACTTAGGATTTTTATTCAGGAAACTTAGGATTATAATCTTACAGATGCCTAATGAGTTGCATGCATGATAATGTAAAGCTCAACTACTTAGTCAACAAGTCTATCAGCTTTCGCATGTTTGGACTTGTCTATTAACTAGATCTAATGATCTCAACTATCGTTTGTCGATCAATTAGAAAGTGGTGATCGATGATCCGATAGGGATATCGATTGATTCACCTTTCGCTCCGTCGATCGATTATTCAATAATGATACGATCGACGCGCTTCTAGTTAAGCTTTATGCGCGGGTTGAATGATAGCTTACTAAGCTCACTAGATCAGCTCTCACCTTACTCATAGCAAGAAATTTAGCTCAGTTAGAATGTTTTCAGGATGAGAATGAAGCTCTCGTCTTTATCTATCAATCCTAGGGCATGTTCTAGGTAGCTAATCTAGAGACAGACATTAATGAACAATCCTAATGACAATTATCACAACTCAGCAATCTATAGTTGGGGCTAATCCCTCTTAACCTATTTAAACCCTAAAATCTAACAATGGAACTACTCAGACATGGCTAAAAAATTCATAACAGCAATTAGGTAAGAAAATTTCATTAGAATAGTAAATAGATATTAATGGAGTTCCAATCACAAATTATAACTTTGAATCTTCTCTCCAATCTATCAAAATCCTAAAAAACCTCGCTGTGAAAATAATAAAACAAGAAAGCACAATTTGCCTCTAACATGGTGGCAAAGCTTATATAATTAGGTTAAAACTCGTCAGGAGTAATCTTGTGAATTGGTGAATACTTGGGCTTCAAGTTGGCTGTGACCAAACGGGCTTTCTGCGGGCTTCGCTGTCGATCGATGTCAAGACATGAACATCGATCGATTATTCTTCTTCAATATCTACCGATGGTCGAGCTCGATGGTCATCTCGGGTGTTTGCTCCAAATATCTCCAAAATGCTCTAAAATCATCACTTATCTCCAAATCACTCATGATCCTATAAATATTCTAAATAAACTCTATAATATAATAATTAGTAGTTAAAACACTTATAAACCATGGATAAAAGTGGGTCAAATCCATGGTCTATCAACCACCATTCCTCCCGATGGGATCCACTGTTACCATTTTATCATATCCAAAGTGCGATTGAAAGTCTTTAACAAACTCTGTGTCTTGCTTTGTTTCAGATAAAAATAAGAAATCTGGTTTATGTTTTTGCCATACCTCCATGAGGTAACTTATAGCCCACTTGCTTTCCACTCCCCTACAATTCCAATTTAGTACTCTCATTTAAAAAATAAATTGTAGGTGCTCCGTAGAGCTAGAAATTTTAGATGTAATGATATCCTTAATCGCTGGTACCTCCTTGATGTCCCCAATCCTGATCCTTGCTCTTCTTGCGATATGTACACACTGTGCGAGCAGCCTTATAATTTTATCACTTTTAAGCAATCCCATCCGTTCCCCAATGGAAACTTCCCAATAACTTACAATTTAGTGGTATTATGGTTGCGACTTGTTCCCTAAAATTTCCACATATTTTAACATTCCCGTAAAAAACCGTCTTAATTTTTTGTGCACCAAAATAACAAAACTCCTTATCCACAAGCCATGTAAATTGTTGTTTTTCTCAGAAATAGCCATAAAAATTATTGCTAATTCATAAATCTTAGTGGAACAGTTTGACCACCAGAAATATAAAATGAGCGAATCTCACACAGATCTTATTAACGGTCCCAAATATGGAAGACCACACCGTAAACTACAGATCAAATGTAAGCCTAAATCCATTTCCTCGAAGCCTCCATTCCCCATCATCCTCGGTTGCACACCTCTACCAACTTCTTCGTATGTTTGAAAGTCCTCTCGTTGATACCGCCTCGCAACCAGGGGAATGAATGTGTTTAAAGAGACACCATTCAAACGGATTGCTCCCTTATAATGCCCATGATACCAGTCAGAACCTTTCTCTGCCTGCAGTATATGACAGAACCAAGTTCCACCCATCACATAAGTAATTAAGCCACATAAATTTCCATCAAGACTAACCTGATATTTCACATCGAAACCCATATTTTTTCCATGAAGCCATACTCATTCCTTATAATGATGCCCAGAGCCATTAAACTCAGTAATCATAACTAACAAAGAAGCACCAAAATAACAAAACTCCTAATCCACAAGCCATGTAAACTGTTGTTTTCCTCAGAAATAGCCATAAAAATTATTGCTAATTCATAAATCTTAGTGGAACAGTTTGACCACCAGAAATATAAAATGAGCGAATCTCACACAGATCTTATTAACGGTCCCAAATATGGAAGACCACACCGTAAACTCCAGATCAAATGTAAGCCTAAATCCATTTCCTCGAAGCCTCCATTCCCCATCATCCTCGGTTGCACACCTCTACCAACTTCTTCGTATGTTTGAAAGTCCTCTCGTTGATACCGCCTCGCAACCAGGGGAATGAATGTGTTTAAAGAGACACCATTCAAACGGATTGCTCCCTTATAATGCCCCCGATACCAGTCAGCACCCTTCTCTGCCTGCAGTATATGACAGAACCAAGTTCCACCCATCACATAAGTAATTAAGCCACATAAACTTCCATCAAGACTAGCCTGATATTTCACATCGAAACCCACATTTTTTCCATGAAGCCATACCCATTCCTTATCATGATGCCCAGAGCCATTAAACTCAGTAATCATAACTAACAAAGAAGCACCAAAATAACAAAACTCCTAATCCACAAGCCATGTAAACTGTTGTTTTCCTCAGAAATAGCCATAAAAATTATTGCTAATTCATAAATCTTAGTGGAACAGTTTGACCACCAGAAATATAAAATGAGCGAATCTCACACAGATCTTATTAACGGTCCCAAATATGGAAGACCACACCGTAAACTACAGATCAAATGTAAGCCTAAATCCATTTCCTCGAAGCCTCCATTCCCCATCATCCTCGGTTGCACACCTCTACCAAATCCACCGTAAGCAAACAAAATAAACCTAAAACCAATGCAAAGAACATCCATAAACCCCACTCCAATTCCACTATCCATTGCAAATTTCACCAAATGGCATAACTCAAACAAAAAAAACATAAGAAATAGAGAGCGCAAGAGAACGCCAACAACAATAACTCAACACACCATTATTCTTCCATTGCAAAGCCATGACATTTATCTTATCTAAAAACAAGAGCAAAGCAAATTCCATAAAAACCTGAAATCCCAAAGAAATGCAAATGCTCATAGAGCTTATTGAAAAAATTAAACACCCTCAACCAGACGCCAAATCCTGTTTTCTTGATCTAATTGCAAGAGAGACTTGATCCATAAATTAACCTTTTTGATGTCCCGATTTCAAGTTTGAAGGTCCCTTACTCTCCAGTTGCTTACTGTTCTCCCCATGACAGATACACGGCTTAGCTGCAGCACGTTTACGAGGTGAAACTAGCGCAGAAGCAACCCTCATCTTTGTGCTTCCTGTAGTGGCAATTGTTGGCTTAAACAACCGCTTACGGGTCCCCTGTTTCTTCGCCAAATATGCTGCAGTTGCATCCTTATCTGCTTCAAACAAGGCCTGATCCTCTCCCTCATGAACATGGGCTTCCTCCTCCCCATGACCCGTGATCACTCCCTCAGTTTCCTCCTCTGAAAAGTCCGGTAAGTCATCCGCAACATCCATATCAATCCCATGTTCAAGAAAAGCAGCCTTAATTTCATCCATCTCCATCACATCCTCTTCGTCATCAATAGGATCCTTTAAAAGACCTTGGACCTAGCCCCTCATCTTCATCGATGGGATCCGAAATTACCTCTGTTCCAGCCGCATGTGTCTTGGCCAAGTCATCTTGAAACTCCTTAGAAGGTTTAATTGTAAGCCCTCCCCCAGAATTCTTGATCTCCCCTTCTTCTCAGCCCTCCTCCTGTGTCTCATTCTTAATGTCTTGAGCTCGTGTACGTCCTGGAGATGTGTAAATCCGGTTCTCCTGACCACCCACCTGGTTTACTCTCTTCGCATGGATCTTCGATATGAATTTTCACCATCACCACAAGAGCTTCCAAGATGAGTAGATGATTCTCTTAGATCCTCTCTCCGCAACCTTCACCCATTTAGAGTCAGCTTCTTCAAACATTTTACCTTTCCCCTTCCCGTAGTAATCTCGACTCTCTCGATCTCTGTTCTGTTGATTTCCATTGCCATTTATGATCACCCCTTTATAACTTCTGGCCCTATCATCGTGCTTTCCTCTGTCATACCATCCACCGTTTCCCTCTCTTATCTCCCTTTTCCTCTCCGGACTCTTCTTTGTGTTCTTCTTATCCAAAGGACACTTCTCATCCTTATGACAAAGAATGGAGCATATTTGGCAATAGCCAAAAATCTTCTCGTACTGCAAGGACACCAAAGCTTCCTCTCCCTAATAAAACTCCCCTCCCTTAAAATCTATTGTGGTTTCAAAGCAAAGCTCTTTGAATGCGTCTACCACCACTTGGACACAAGCGTGTTCCACATCAACCGCCACCTTTCTTCCAATATAGCATCCCCAATACTTTCGTAAGTGGGAGCCATTCTGAACTCCTCCCTTTCAAAAGCAAACTGAAACTTTCCAAGTCCCAGGTCTGTGCCGGCTACCCGGCCCTCCAGTTTCCAGATCGTTGGGATATTCGTGATCAACGCCTTCATGTCGTGCTCCTCTGGATTCATGCACCTTCCGATCAACATTTTGGAGAAGGATTTGATCAACTCGGAGTTATCAAAGTGGGGGACCGAAATCTTTAGGCTTTTGCGGGTGCTCTCTCCATTGTTGCTTAGCAACTGACTCTGCAACATGATACAAAGAAAGCCTTGATATTTTTGAATGTAATTGATAGAAAACAAGAGAAACTGATGCAACGTATCGAAGACCCAAACATCCTTTTATAATGATTCCACTCCACCGTTCTATTGTAAAGAAGATATTCCATAATGATGCCAGATCCTCCATAATTAAAACACTCAATCACAATCCCACAGAGATACTCAATCCATGAACTTTCAATCCCAATTACCCGGAAAATCCATTCTCTCCATATCCCAAATTGATTAGTCGTATCTCCATACGCTGTAACGAAACCCATGACTTGAAAGAAACAGAGATATTACCTTGAAAGAGTCTCGATTTCATCTTGATGATGATAGACACCAAGCCCTGATCCCCTGAAATCCTTAATTTCCATAGTTTCCCAAAAAAACCCTTTTTGTAGTCATCTCCATCTGTCGCGAACTTAATGAAAATCGACTTTCCGTATCTCCTCGATCCTTTATTTGAAAGAGATCAACTCCGATCCACCCTCCCTCATCAATACCAGGATCACATCGTCGTCGAGTCACCATAGAAACCCTAAATCACCTTGTTCATCGCCGAGAGAGCGTTTTTTTAAGCATAAATAATTAATTTACTGTCACCATATAAATAATGTTTTCTACTCTTATGATTTTTTGATCATTTGTATCTTTTTATAACAAAAAAAAAAATCACTGATAACAAATACTTTTTGTGGGGTGTTTAATAGTTATAGTAATTTTTATATATATTTGTTTTAAAATGCAATACAAAGGTTGAAATTTAATTATTAATGTCAATATTTCTTCAAAGCTTTTATCAAAAAAAAAATTGTTTAAAGAAAATTTGAAAATTAAAATATTTATGTATTTTATATGGTATATAGTTTACTTTAAGCTATAGTATATATATATATATATATATATATATATGTGTTTGTGTCTTTTAATCTTAATATTTTTTAAATGTTAATTCCTATTTATATGAGTTTGTAATAATTTGTTTCTTGTCATAACAAAAGTTTTTGGCTTTGGATCACAAAAATTTCAATGTGAGACTTTTAACAGTTTTAGTAATTTATGGTCATTTAAAAAATTAAAATATAACTTATACAAAAAATCTAATTTTTATTATATGGTTATTGTGGTTGTTTAATATATTTTAAAATTTTAAAATTAAACAAAAATGTTACATCATATACTAATCTTATCAAATCTTTATTATTCAAAATCATTAATTTTCATATATACTTTAGCCACATTAGGAAACTTCGTAATTTTTATTTAAGAAAAAAATGAAGAATATTAATAATTAATTTGTGGTTAGTTTTAAAAAATATTTTTTATAACAAAAAGACATTTTTATTTTTAAAAGCTTATTATATATTTAGATAGACCAATCTATTTCTCTAAGATTCTAAAAATTATTATAGTGGTGACACATGTGTACCTCAAATGTTGTAATGCTTTTCAAATAATATATAAACTAGATGATAACTCGCGCGAATGCGCACGGAGTGAGTTTTTAAAATAATGTTTATTTATTAAATGGTTTTAACATTTTGCAACACTACAATTTTTATCGATTATAAAATGACGAATACAAATGTTGGTATTTTAAATATATCATCGTTGTTGAATAGTTAACGTATTATATCTCATTTTAATTATTTTAAGACTTCATATGTACAAAAGGAAATTAAGTTTTGCGGCTGACACAAATCACCAAAACCAAATAGGCAACATCAATTATATAATGACGAAAAGGGATTAGGTTTTCTATTCTCGATTTGTTTACTATTGACTCTTCATAAGTGATTTCATTTTCTACCTCTATAAAATTATGTTTTCGTTCCCGTCTTTGTTTCATTGATATGAGTTAAGTTTCTTTTTTTTAACTTCTTTTATGAATTCGGTGAATTACATAAGTATCAATTTAAAAAATAGACATCTGTAAAAATTAGTTTCACTCCAGATATATATCTAAGAATCAAAATTTTGAAAAACAATCACCGGCAAACTATATTAATAGGTTAGTGTTCAAATATAATATATCAAACTGTTATAGAATATAAGTGCAGACTCGAAATATAAATGTCTGTCTAGTATATATTCACCAATTCAGTCTAAAAATCATCTAATTCAAGAACAACAAAACAAATTACTTATTTACCTGTTTGGGTAATATCTGAATACGAATGGGTAATATCCTAACCCGAATGGATATCTGAAGATAGCCAAACATAAGTATACTTAACCCTATATTTCTAGTTTATTTCTCTCATTTTATTCAAAATATTTATATTAATGATGCTTATTGTTCAAAATTAGATAATATACATATAATTATGGATAAAATCATTTGCTACACATTTAAAATATATATCAAACTCTTGTTTCTTGTATTAACAAAATTTGCATCTAAAATTTCAAAACAACAACTAAATTAGTGTCTTTCTAACCTATTAATATTTTTGTCTTTTATAAATTAGAAAACCAGTTAAGTTAAAATATATTTTAAATACAAAAAAGTTAAACAATGAATAATTTATTTATTTTTTCTTCAAAATTTAAATATATGAACCCAACCCAAAATATCCAAACCCGACTCGAAATGTAGAAATACCCGAATGAGTTTTGTACCTTTATACTGAAATACCCGATAAGAACCCGAACGTGTATCTGAACGTCCACCCCTACGATATATGATCATTTGTATTTTACTTGAACAAAAAAAAAGTTAAACCATTGATCACAAAATTTTCAATGTGAGACTTTTACCATTTTTAGTAATTTATAGTCATTTTTAAAAATTCAAAATACAACATATAAAAAAATCTAATTTTTTTTATTATATACTTAATGTGATTTTTAATATCTTTTAATAGTATAAAATTAAACAAAAAGAGAGAGGATAGACAAATTGTTATCAAATATGTATTATTCATAATCATTAATTGTCATATATATGTTAACTATATTAGGTAATTCCGTAGTTTTTATTTAAGGAAAGAAAAAATAATTTTTGTACACTAATAATTAATTTGATAGTTTTTTTTTTAACGCTGGGTAACACATTACATCATAATATAATCTCTAAATCTATTACATATGATGATCAAGTACCTACAACATATGCGATATTGATGAACAGCTCCACGAATAATGATTCCACGATGAAGCTCTCCCCGAAACATTTGAAACCACGGACGGTTCTGCATGTACGATATCTTCGATGGACAGGCTCTCACCGCAACAGGCGATCACAACGAACGGCTCTGCTTACAGTACTCTGGAACCTCCGAAAGCTTCGCATCCTATAATCTGCAAGAAATTGCATAGTCTGGGATTCGAACCCCAGACCTTGGTGTAAAAGCATTTAAACCTTAACCAATAGACTAGGGTGCTTCCACAATTAATTTGATAGTTAGTTTAATAAAAAGTGTAGTATATGTTTATATGTACCAACTTATTTTTCTAACAATAGGGAATGACACGTGGCTACGAAAATATGTTGTAATGATCGAGGATTAATATAGCGAGGATTTGTTTTCCAAAATAACCGATGTCCTACCTATAACTCATGTATATGTACCGTAGTAGCGTAACGAGAAGTCATCCCATAAATCATCTTCCACATCTCTGATTCTTATGGTTATAAGAAAATATATAAACTTAAGGAATAATAAAATTAACATCAGTAAGCAAATTATAAATCTATACTATTATTTGAGAAATGAATTTATTTATTTGTCATTTTTTTCCATGATTTTAGTGAATATGCTTATTTGTCATTTTCTCCTTAAATTTAAGATAAGTCATTAGTTTAATTAATATTAATATTTAAAATTTATGTTAATATACATATATATATATATATATATATATATTTATCATAATATTTAAAATAACTAATAAACATTAACCTATTATACTGATATATATAGTATTATTTTTTAAAATATATATTTTAATATATAATTATCATGATATTTAGAATATTTAATTAATAAATAGATATTAACAATTGATATCAACAATATCTACCAATAATATCATAATTATGTTTATTTTATATTTAGTTTATGATTATAATGACTAATATTATAGCCAGTTTTTCTGATTCTTATTGGAAATAATGATCTAATACATACTATTATAAAATTTATATATATGTATAATAATATGTTTTAATTAATTAGTACTTCGATTTATTCGGTTGTATTTGTTAATATATTGAACCATATCCATATACTGTGGTTTCTTAAAAATCACATTCATTCAGATTATTTAGTACTATCAAATTCATACTATTTTCTCTATTTTGGTTCGTTTTTACCGGATTGAACGTTCCTAAGCTATTGTTATTTTGTTGACGTTTTATGGGTTCTAATTATTTATAATACTTTCAGTTCCACTTAATTTCTTTTCATTCCAAATACAGTAAGTGTTTAATTTCAAATTCGAGTTTCCTAATTTGATTATTACTATAATTTTTTTTTATCCAAAATCCACATCCCATAAATAAAACTACGAAATAAAAGAACATAACTTAATACATTAATTACCAATATGAATATTGAAGTTTTATATTTATAATATTAATTTAAAATCGTATCTATTTAATAATTTTTTAAAAAATAAACATTAGAATTAAAAATTGCTAGGTGTGTATTAAATATATAAATTTTATTTTTCAATACAATATCTTTTAAATAGTTTTAATAACTATATTATCCTCGTAAACATAATAATCGAAGCTGTTTGCGCGTATACTTGATTTATTTTTAATTCGAACCCAATCATAGTGTTGTTGTAAAAGAAAATATGTATGTGAGCTAGATGGTGTAATTAAAAGTTACCAAGGTAGTACTGGTGGTATCTATAGCTCAACCACTATTAGAGCTTCCCTTCAGTATATACGGTATCATTTAAGATTGTATATGTATTTTATCCGCAACAAGATATCATCCCTTGAGAATCATCGTTGGACTCAAATTAGTAGCTATTTTCTCACCTTCTATTTAAAATATACTTATGGT
This sequence comes from Brassica oleracea var. oleracea, assembly GCF_000695525.1. NCBI lineage: Eukaryota > Viridiplantae > Streptophyta > Magnoliopsida > Brassicales > Brassicaceae > Brassica > Brassica oleracea. The sequence continues at coordinate 1,969,087 of NC_027754.1, read as the reverse complement.
TGTAGATTTGCGATTCACGTTTTTAAGATCACTATATATATATATATTTATATATAGATATGAATATAAATACAAACAAACGATCGAATATTTGATCCTCAACTTGCTTCTCTTCAAATGTCGTGAAGCAGAAGCGCACCTCTCTCCTCATTCTTTCAGTATCTTCCAGCCTCTTGCCTCTTAGCTATTTCTCCTTCAGTGAGTTCCTTTATGACCATCTCTTGCTTCATGGTTTTCTCCTTCTCATGATAACCCTTTAGCCTTAACTAGTCCTCCTTTTTCTTTAACTCCAAAGCTCATCCATTCAACAAATAAAACTCTATGTATCCTTTCAACAAAGGGTCCTTTCAACAAACAAACAAAACTCAATATGTAACATCCCGAGTTGTGATATGTGAAAAGGCTTAAGAGAATTGATTTAGCTACCTATGTCACCAAAGTTGACTTACCTTTTCCGGAGCACATCCTGAAAAAACTCCAGAGTTAAGCGTGCTTGAGCTGGAGTAGTGGAAGGATGGGTGACCTATCGGGAAGTGATTCGCGATAGCGTGCGAGTGAGGCCAAAGCACGGGGAAAGGTCATGTGGTGATTGCAGGGTCAGTAAACAATGATTTCGAGCCATGGAAAATTAATGCACCACCCGTCGGATGGG
>NC_027754.1:1966673-1967270 GCF_000695525.1 Brassica oleracea var. oleracea | reverse complement strand
GCCCACGGGCCGAGTGAGCGGGCGTGGGTGGCCCATTAGCCGTGGACGGGTCGGAGCTTATAAGATAATTAACAGAGGGGCTTTTCTCGTTGCACAAAGCGTGACAAAAGAAAAGAGCGTTGGTGATAGAGTTTAGATATATGAAACTCTAAGAACACTAGCTTATAATTCCAATAGAAATGAATAAAGCTTTGAGTATGAAACAAACTAGACTCTCATGGCGATTCCAGTTTATCACCAAAGTTGACTTACCTTTTCCGGAGCACATCCTGAAAGAACTCCAGAGTTAAGCGTGCTTAATCTGGAGTAGTGGAAGGATGAGTGACCTATCGGGAAGTGATTTGCGATAGAGTGCGAGTGAGGCTAAAGCATGGGAAAAGGTCGGATGGTGATTGCAGGGTCAGTAAACAATGATTCCAGGCCTTGAAAAATTAACGGACCGACCGTCAGATGGGATGGGGCCCACGGGCCGAGAGAGCGGGCGTGGGTGGCCCATTAGCCGTGGGCAGGTCGGAGCGTTACAATTGGTATCAGAGCCGGTTAAGATCCCTTAGTTTTGTCCTAAAGGATCAACATTTCCGTCGTTTTCAAAAATCA
>NC_027754.1:1965682-1966530 GCF_000695525.1 Brassica oleracea var. oleracea | reverse complement strand
CCTTATGTGCCTCCCTTGTATGATATGTGATTGTGTGAGTCCATTTCGAAATTGGATGTTTAGTTCGGAAGTCTAGGGCTTGAAATTCGGGGACGAATTCCGATTAACAGGGGGAGATTGTAACGGCCCGGTTCCTGGTCCAAAAATTTTCATAAGAGAATGGGCTTTTCTACGGCCCATTTGACAAAAACCTAGGGTTCCTTTCTTCCTTTCCTATAAAAAGAGATGCAGCCCTTCTTTTCTCTCATTCTGAAACTTGAGCGAAGCTCTGCAGAGATTTAGAGAGACTAGGAAACCCTAGCCGTCAAGCTTCTCTTTTCCTTTTCTCTCTTCTTCTCTCACGCCTCTCTCTCTCTCTCCCTCTCCTTTCTCTTTCTGTCGAATCTCTTCCTCTCTCCTCGCCGAGAGTCCCCCGAGAGCAAGCCGAGTCGCCGGTGGTGGTGGTCGTCGTCGTCCAAGTGGTGGTGGGGTGATCGTCCGAGTGTGGTGATGGTGGTGGCTGTGTGGTGTTGTGGTGGTGACCAGATCTCGTCTCTCTTGTTTACTTGTTCCAGATCTGTTCAGATCTCATCCCCTTTGTCTCTTGTTCCAGATCCAGATCCAGAACTAGGCTAAGGTGGAGTGTCTTGAACCCATCTTGTTCTCATGTACTGTATACTCCTTTATGTTGGAGTTAGGGTTGATTAGACCCTGTTTGAAAGCTAGGATGATAGATCATGATTATTGCTAGGATGTTAGATGAATGGAACACGATGCATAAGAACCCTCATATTGTTAAATGGGACTTAGTAAACTGAAATGGAGTTGTGGTAGCGATGATTGATTGGTAATTTATGCTTGTATGTTTG
>NC_027754.1:1961949-1965558 GCF_000695525.1 Brassica oleracea var. oleracea | reverse complement strand
GAATGAGAATGGGAAGGGATAAGTGAAAATGATAAAGATGTGAAAGGATAAGTGAAAGTATTAAAGAATAAGGTTACGGTTAAGCATGGGTGGGGAAAGCATATAGAGTCTAAGGAAAGTATGTGTGGCAGTAGTTCACGCTAGGTATCCATAGGAGATGTGGCGAATCCACAAGAATATGGAAGCACCCATAGGAGATGTGGCGAATCCACATGAATATGGGGTAGAAGCCTAGTGGGAGCTACCCACTGATGATAAGAACGAAGTGCCAACCGCGAGAGGCGGGATATAAAAATGTGCATCATGGTCGGGTAACGGGGAGTTAAAGGTGTCATAGGATCGAGTCGGTCTGGTATGATGAGTCGGTTAAGTCTAGGGTTTAACGTGTGTGGCAATGAGTGAGTTCATTGTAATGATTGATCACTAGGTGCTAGAAATGTATGGAATTGAATGTGGACAATTAGTGATGACAGTATGAAATGATAAAAATACATTACCTGATTGTAGTGGCTAGTCAGTCATAGTTCCCGAATAGAGTAGTATAGAGTGTCATGCGGGCAGGCTGGTCTAGAGCCACTTTACTGAGTAACTTGTTGCTCACTCCTCCATTTCCATTTCCCTGTGCGCAGGACTGTAAGTAGAAGTATATGGATGTGGGTGTGACGGTATTTCAAAGAAGGTTATGCGCCCGTCGGCTCTCGGGACCAATAACGGGACACGTAGGGTTGTCTAAATGAGTAGACACGTGTCCATAACGCCCTTTCGATAACTCCGGTCGGACGCCGGGGGATCGGGCCGTTACACTATGTATCCTTATTTCATATTGATGTGATGTTTATAAGTTACTGTTGTCAATCATCATTTATGTATACCATGATCTGTATATAAATCCGACTCCTTCACAAAAAGAGCTCTCCGCACCTATTTTACCATTATAATGAAGACTTGGCTAATTGCAACATTTTTGAATAGTATAATGAGTGATGTATGTATGCGAGGCATAAAACGACAAATACAAAAAAAGATTTGATCTGTTTTCTCAAAAAAAGAGATTGATCTGTATACTTTAACTAGCAAGCAAAATGTTAATATTGATTTGTATATCCATATATATTTATAGACGTTTCTCATAATTCACGTTGCCATGCATGCAGATGCGTATATGTAAATACAAATACTAAACACTATCTATATGAAAAGAGAAAAGGAGACAAGAAGAGGGTGAGCACGCAGAGCTTTCGAGCATGAGCATGCTAGAAAAAAGGGAAGCCATGTGTGCTCACTCTCTTCTGTCGCCTTCCTTATTGTATTATAGTTACCTTCTTTGATTAGTATCTCCATCTTCGTGCATGCATATGATCTTCATGTTATATACATGAGCCGCAGTCCCTAAAACTAATTTGATTTCAAATATGTAAGATATGATGATTTGAGAAAATTGTATCTGTTTGTAGGGTTTATATATAAGGACTGAGGGGGTCTACACGTGATGATGCAGGCATATGTATCATCATCTTCCACTTGTTACTTCTGAGTCGCTTTACAAATATTCCACCGGATTAAACCCTTCTTTAGTGTCAAATTGAGATTGTGGGTTCTCTCTTCTCAATATTATATTTAGATAATGCATGATTGTTATTTTTTATCAACAGTGCATGCTTATTGCAGAAAATGAATAATTTGTAGTATTATTCATTGATCTAAAACGAGACTATGCACGGCTCATATATATATTACATGAGAAAACATAAACTCAATATATAAAAATATTCTTTATGTTTTATACAGAGTGTCATTTGTCTCTCTTTTTTTTAACCACAGTGTCATTTGTTTTTATGTTTTATAAAGAGTGTCATCTGACTTTTTTTGGTACATAAAAAATATAATTTTAAATTTCAATATAATTTATACCTACTTTAAGCTCAATATTAATATGTAAAATGCATTAATCTTATAAATAATTTTATTTATCTCAAATACTATACATAAATACATTTTAATCACTTTTTAATTAATTTGTGTAAAAATGTCAAAATAACATTATTTATGAAACGGATGAGTATTATACAATTTCCTTTACAATTACATAATCAAGCATTAAACAATTAACTATACATAGGTTTGGAGCTATGTGAAAGCAAGATTCTCCGACTTAAGATCTACAGAGAACATACGTCCATCCTCCAATCAGAGAGCAGAGGAATAATAGTTAATTTTGTTGTAAGGACGAATGTAAATACGAAACGTAAGTCATATAAATTGATTTTAAAATAGCGAATATTACTAAAGTTTTTGGAGTAAATTAAGTAAAGCCAAAAGATGCTAAGGCAATGAATTATGAATGTAGTAATTTGTTTTATATTGTTTTGCGTTTGATTTTAGTTGATTCTCCATTCACGTTTCCTTGTTATGTGTTTGATGCACGCAATCACTACTACGTACATAACCGGTCCCCCTCTTAACTAACACGTTTCTAGAAACGCCAACTTTCAAGCATTCATCACCATTAACGCAACCATTACGTGGTATTAATAACTCCATAGGATTGTATCCCGACAAGGAAGTATCGCCAACAGTGGTCGGCCCCATGGTCGTTTCACTGAAGCGTTTCCAAAGCATTTACTGTGACAAATAGTGTTACAATGTATAAAAGTTAAGAAAAACTTGTGAGCGAGGAGGATGCAAAGTGATATGTGTGAGATATTAAACAAAGTCACACACTAGAAATTAGATAAAGAAAAATTTAATACTCCATCTGTTTCAAAATAGATGAAGTTTTAAGATATTACACAACTATTAAGAAATTTGTTTTTTTTATATTTTAAGAATATCATTAAAATATAAATTAAAAATTATTCAACCAATTTCAAAATAGTCTACAAGAAAACATATTTATTACAAGAAAACATATTTATTACAAGGATCATATTCCTTGTTAATTTGTTGTAATAGAAGGGTTACAACGAATTAACAAGGAATAGCGTTTTGTTGTAAAACGCCCGTCGTAATGCAAGATTCGTCGTAACTTTCATGTAACATTTACGAAAAAGCGAAAGAGAGTATTTCGTCGTAGTTTCGTAGTTACGCTTCATCGTAAAAGACTCGTATAGTTTCCTTGTAAAGTCGTCTTTAAGTACTTGTACAATTTACGACGAATTTACAAGTATTTTAATGTCAAAATAAAATATTGAAAATTAAAATTTTTTTTTAAAAAAATATATAAATGTCATAAAATAATATTCAAATTAATAATAGAAAAAAAAAAAAAAATTGAAAAATAAAAAGCTAAAGGAGGACGCCGTCGAAGTAGTTGTTGGAGGTGTTTCTTCCTGGAGAGTCTCGTACTTCATCTATGGGTTCCGTCTCGAAAAGTTGGATGAAGTCGTCCGTGTGGCTTCATTGATGAAGCTTATTCATACTGTCAGTTCCTTCTTGAAAAAAGAAACATATTAATATAATTAATTACATAAAATTATAAGAAAATAAAATATATTTATTTTTTAAAAAACAATATCTAATCAGTCGTTTAAATACCTCAACCTAATATTTGAATATAGTTTTGTTACCTAAAATTACCACCTAAACTAACCACCTAATCTAATTACCTAA
>NC_027754.1:1947039-1961326 GCF_000695525.1 Brassica oleracea var. oleracea | reverse complement strand
ACAAAGAAAGAATTACAACGAATTTACAAGGACACATGTTTACGACAAATCTACCAGGCCCGCGTTTTTAGAGTTACAACGAATTTGCAAGGGAGCATTACAACGAATTTACAAGGAAATCTTTACAACGAATTTACAAGGAAATGATTACAACGAATTTACAAGGACACGTGTATTACAAGGAATATACCAGGCCCGTGTTTTCCATTACGACGAATTTACTACGACTATATCTGAATCCCTGAAAATCAAATCCCTAACCCCCAAAGTCTCTTACCTATAACCTCATATCCCTTTTACCCCATTCCCCCATTCTCCCATTTATCCTATTTTCTCTTAAACCCTAAACTCCAATTAAATCCTTAAAAGCCAACAAATAATTATTATAACCAAACAATATACACTTGCATTAAGTCTTAAACTGATTTATATATTTTTTAAAAATATTTAAAACATATATTACATCATTCTGAATCATTCGAGTTTTCAACAATATCAGTACAATGATTATCATCGCTTGCATCGAACTCTTCTTCACTTTCTTCATCCGTCATATCGTCGAAAAGATCTTCATATTGACGGTTATCCACATCAATTAGAAGGATGTCATCAGTTTGTTGTTCAGATACTTCCACTTCAGTGATACACACTTCTTCTTGCAAAGGTGATTCTTCTTTAGCAACTATTCGTTCACGAGGTGTAACTTTTATAGCAGCTAATCAAGTTATTCCAAAATCTCTAAACCGAGGGTATCAGTTTGGTAAAGCATGCTTAAAACACATTTTCACAGAAATTAATGGTAACATGTTTCGTCGTAAAAGCCTTGTAAAATTACAAGGAATTTACAACGAATTTTATCTTTCCTCGTAAAATCGACGTAAATTTACATGTAAATTACCACGAAACATTTTCCTTGAAACTTTACTACGACTTTACGACGAAATTTAGTTTTGTCGTAAAATCATAATAATTTTCTCGTAAATTTACGAGGAATATATTTCCTCGTAATTTTTCCTCGTTATAGGCATGTTTTCTTGTAGTGGCATTGGTTGCACAGTTTTTGATAAAGTTAAAAGTTATATTGATATATGGAAACATCATCTATTTTGAAACATCAAAACTTTTCTTAAATATCATCTATTTTGAAACAGATGGCATATATAAAAATATGTTCAATTCTAATTAGTAAGAGCCTTTTTGGGAAAGAAACCAAAAGTAAATTCATGCGGACTAGCCTCTTAGACCCAAAGTGGACAGTACCATACTAATCGGATAATAAAAAGCTGGACATAGACTTAATAAAAACCCAACAATTGGTATCATAACCATGTTTAACGAAGATCTGCAAAAAGACTAAAATACTCTTCGAGTAGGAATGAGGTCTTTCAAGGTGGAAGAGGAGGTTTGTGGCAAAAACGTCAGATGATCATGGAACCTGTAATGTTGTGGGAGAAACATTTTCAATGGAAACCCTGCGATTACTGGTACAAGAAGGTGCCAAGGTGATTCGCTAAAAAGGAAAAACACACGAGATGAATGTGGTCCCTAGTTTGAAGGGGGAGAATGTAAAATATCAAACAAATTCTCACATTGGAATTTTATACAAAGGAAAGTCTAATATATAAAGAGATGTCAGACACTAATTAGTACGAGACCTTTTGGGGACGAAACCAAAAGTAAATTCATGCGGGCCAGCCTCTTAGGCCCAAAGTAGACAATATCGTACTAAATGGATAATAAATGACATGGACTTAATAAAACCCCAACAATATGCATTGTGCTAGATGTCAAGCATCGAAAGAATTAATATACTATGTGCTTTTTGAATGCCGGCCGGCGGTTCAAGTCTGGACACTCTCAAAGATTCCATCAAATCCATATATCTCCTACCCAATCATTTTTCATAATATGAATCATCTGTTTTAGAGAGTCTTCCCGCAAATGGAAGACCACTGGTTTGCATGGATATTATGGTACATTTAGAAGGGACAGAATAACAAAGTTTTCATTAATGTGGATATCGATCCCATGGATACTTTAAAATTGGTAGAAATGGAATATTTACTTTTGCTGGGGCACAATCATCAATTCCACAAAGGGTGGTCCAAAATATGAAGGTAGATATTACGACTTTACCATCAATACCAGACATATGGTGTTTTACGGATGGATCATGGAAAGAACAAGAAATTTTTTCAGAACAAAGTTAGTATAGTACCTTAGAATGCTTTGATGGATTGATGGGCAAGAAACACTACTAGTCTGTCACCTCTTCACCCAAAAGTGGAAGCGCTCATTCAGGGTATAGAATGCATGAGAATTTACGCCAGTTTCAGATTACATTTGCAACGGATTGTTATCAATTGGTGAAGATAGTTTCAGAATCAGAAGAATGACACACATTTGCAAGTTATTTGAAAGACATCAAAATCCTGAAAGAAAGTTTTCACAACTCAGAGATCATTCATGTACCACGAATACATAATTCAAGGCCGGATAGTCTTGCACTCAGTGCCAGGAAACAAACGTCGTTTGTCGTTCACATGGATGCATAGTTACTAGCTTGGTTTACAGAGTTTTCATGAGTCTATTTATGTAGATGATAAAAAAATCCATAGGATTATTACTACTTTGAAGACTTTTTTTTTTTTTTGAAAAATCCGTTTACCATCAAAGATTTAATGTTTTTTATGGAAATAGTCTTAGGATATCTATCAGTTAAAAAAATCGGCAGGAAAGAGGTATCAAATGTGATATTCAATGTGCACGATGTGAAGCTGAAGAGGAATCCATGAATCATGTATTTTTTAATGTCCTCCAGCTTTTAAATATAGTCTCTCTCAAAGATCTCATAGAATCCAGAGAATTTTCCTATGCAAACGATTTGTGTATACATGTATTATTTATTCTGAAGGGTTTCACTTCATGTAGATAATCATCAATTTGCATGTGTATTATGGTACATTTGGAAAAAACAGAACAATTTCAAGAACATAGTCATTGATCCTAGAGATACTCTCCAATTAGAAGAGACAAAATCAACACTTTAGAATGAGGTACATGCAGCACTGACACAATTGGTCACCCAACCTAGAGAGGAGGAGCTGGAAATCTTACCTCAAATATCGGGATGATGGTATTTTACGGATAGTTCATGAAAAGATAAAGATAATAAGTCGGGACAAGGTTGGTTTAGTACTTTATAAATATTTGACATGCTTATAGGGCAAGAAACATGAGAACCATCATATCACCTCGTCACTCGAAAACACGAGGAACCTACGATAGTTTCATGTAACGTTTACAACGGATTGATCTTAGTTGGTGAAGATGGTTTTGGAACGAGAAAAATGACATGCCGCCTTTGCAATATACCTGAAAGACATTCAGATTTTGAAAGAGAGTTTCAATCATTTAGAGATCATTCATGTATTCCGAAAGCAGAACACAAGGGTAGATATTCTTGCACGCAGTGCTCGGAAACAGTCGTCTTTCGTCATCCATATTGACACAAATTTACCACTTTGGTTTGTAGTCCTAGTTGAGAATGTTTATGTTGATGACAAAAAAAAACTCCCTAGAAAATGTTTAGGTTTTTGAATTGTAGTGCTTGGTTGTATCTCGTTAGCGTCGCTAAGACCATGTACAATGGTTTCAATTTTCTCTTTAACACCCTATTTTTCTCCTTTTAACATTTCATATCATCTTCTCTCTTCCACCTAATTATTCAACATGCACTTTATCTTAACCTCTACAATAGTTTGTTTAATCAAATTCAACACCATAGCTTACAATTTTTGATTCATATTTTTATCTTTTACAATATAATAACTACATATTAATAATATTTTATTGTAATTAACATAAAATCTAAAATAATATAATTTTTAATATTTTTAATTTATTTATATACTTACCTTAATTTTTAAAAAATAATACGAAAATTAATGTTATCAAAAAAAATAAAACTGAGAACATCATTATTTAAAATTAGATATTTGCCTAATTTTATTTTTTAAAAATAATAAACTTAATATTATATAAACAACTATTTTTAAAATAATTTTGGATATTAAAATAATTATTAATGGGATTCATTTAACAGAAAAATATTTAAACACTCAAATTACAATGAAAAATGATGTTTTGTCTGCATCCAATAAAATGAGAGTAATCTATATTTTTTGATCATAAAAATCATGAATTTTGATATTTATTTTTTAAGTTTTATTATACAAAAAGGAATTCGAATTATTGAGTGGCATTAAAATAAAATAAAAATCTACACAACCAATCAAATTGTGTCATGTGGCTAAGCAGGACCATAGATTTTGTTTCCAACCGTTGAATCTTTACAACTAAGTTTAAACCACATAGATATATTTCCAGTTTCCAACTCATTGTTCTATTTTAAACAGTTAAAACTTGGTTTTAACACCTCCATTGTGAGTGTCTAAGGACGTATGGTCTAATGGTTACGTGGTCGAAGCAAAAAACTGTAACTATTATGTGATTTTTTTTGGGACATCAACTATTATGTGATCTTTATATAATATTCAATATCATGCTTAAACAATAATAGTATATGTTTCTGAAAAGTTAACCTTGTTTATAATTGTATTCCCTCTACGTCGAAATGAATCTATACTATTATTTACGAAGCGATTTTCGCATTCGAGCTCTTACGTTAAAAGTTAGAATGGTTACTATCGTTTATACCCGAATAAGTAATTCCATTTATTATATTATCAATTATTTATCTTTATATTTTATTAATTTTAGATAATAACACAATACACATAATTTTTGGATAATGATAATATAGATTTCAATTTTTTTTATTCAAGTAATATTTATACAAATTTATCTTTTATATTTTGGACGATTATTATATAAAAACAAAATATATATATTATATTATATACATGTATTTTTCCATCCGATCAAGTTCAATTGCAAAAATTCTGTTATATATTTTGTACATATAATACTAAAATTAACATCACTATGTTTAATGTTCTACTGTCCAAAAAAATATAATTAAAGTGTCCACATAATTACTTTTAAAATTCTCAAACTTAAACAAACCCAACACATCATAATTTTTCTTTCAATGGGTTCGATAAGTTCTGGTTCACTTCTATACTATTATTTTCTTTGATTAAAGAATCTTGATTCATTATATAGACAAAGCTCTATTAAAGCTCTAACAATGTGTAAACTATGTTGAAATTTTAGATAAAATTATTAGTGATATATTTAGTTGTGTTAAATTTTTAATTGTAAAGTTATGTCTTCTATGAAAAATTTAATAGATTTTATATGTCATAGTTGAAGTAATAGAGTTGAATTGTAATGATTTTTGAATTGATAATATCTAATAATAAACATTTATAAGATGACTTTGCCCATATATGCGGACAAAACACCTAATACTTTTTAATATGTCTAGTTGACCTCTAAATATAGAAATAATTTACAGTATTTTTATTATAATTTTTCTTAGTTCTCTTATTTTATATTTAAAATTATTATTTCATTTTCATATTAATAAAAATAATAATAATAACCATTCGTATTATCACATGCGTAGTCTAAAACGTTTGAGAATACATAAACTTTCATAGGTCTACCAAACTGAAAAATGAAGCAAGCCCATTTTTACATAACTGAATTTCAACAAGGCCTAAGACCAACAGTCTGAAACTCATGTTTAAGAGACCAATCATGAAATACAGTAATTGAAGACTTTGCAAGTTACTTTATACTTTTTAACATACCTTTCCGATTATAATGACTAGGGGTGGAGCCCCGTGCAAACGCGGGATCGTGGACGTAGTTGTTGGTCTATCTCAGTGGATGCATGTGATACCATGTTTGTGAAGTTTTTTTTTTTTTTTTGCCGTGGTTATTGATTTTCAAGGATTTGTATTGTAATAGGATTTGAGGTGTGGTATGAATTGTGTTTCTTTTTTTCGCGGTTGGTGTTGTGTATTTGTTGTGTAACAGAGTCGTTTACATGGTGAGGTTTATTTTATGTGTTATTTATTTTCAGATAATGGTTATAATTCTAATCTTGGAAGATATTTCTGTTTTTCTATTTTTCTAATTTGTAATTAGCCATAATGTATCTGAAAATGTGTACTGGGCAGTTGGTGGTGATCTTGCCTTTGTGCAGCTCGGAAGATATTTCTAAATTTTTCTGATGTGCATGTGTTTGATTGTGTTATTTTTGTCTGGACTGAGCAACCCCTTTGCATAGCAACTTGAAAACTATCGTATTTGATTTCACTTACAGTGTTTTTTTACAGTGTATAAATCATCAAAGCTTGTAGGTCTTTTGTGTGCCTCTGATACATATTCTTTTTACTGCCTTCACCACTGATTGTTCGACAGTATGTGTAAATTAATAAGCTTTGATGATTTATAGCAATAGTTGATTTGTTTAAGGTGATGGTTACATTAAAGATTTAACAATTACGAAGTATATATAAGATAGGTGTTGGAAATTTTAATGTGCACCTGAAAAATTAATACTCGTGGAAACCAATAATAATTTATATTTAAAACGTAAATTATTTTTGCTGTCGTGTGATCAAAGTAAATGGTCCACTCGATTTTTTTATTCATTTAGTCGTTGACAACAAAAGAAAAAGACGAAAACAGAGCGTAATGTAAAATGGTGGAGTTCATAATATAGTCTATGTATTTAAAATTTAAAACCCAACTTATAAAGAACGAAAACGCAACACATGCTTGGAAAGGAGAATACCTCAACTTCACGAGTCATTATTTATTATTTATAAAAAAAAAGATGCAAGAACAGAGAGTTCAAAAATAGTTTGGATAAAGTTAATTGTGTAGTTAAGTGTTTGATATTGCGATGTTAAAATTGTTGATATTAGAAGTATCTATTCAGATTTTGTGGTGCTGAGATGGTGGTTGATTATGATGTTTACTTTCAAAGTATTTATGGGATAGTTTTTACTTATGTATGGTGGTCAATTGTTTATGAGGAAATGGTGAATACGTTGATTTGGGGTGAATTTTAAACCTATTTGTTTGTAAGACAATTATATTTTTTGTGATTTTTGTGTGGTCTGATATTTTTTTAAAGAGATAAAAAGGATAGTAAGTAGAAAATTCTTTTTCAGGGATTGCATTTATATGGTATTCTGAATATAGAAAATAAAAAAAATAAAAATAAACAGCAGATTAGTGGTTTGAACTTGGTTGAAATCAACTTGAGAAGTTGTTTTGGCGTCCTTACTTGATGAAGCCTAAAAAGAACATAAAATGAATCATTACCATAGAAAAGTCAGAGAATCATTCCGAGAATTCATTCAATGACTTGTAATGTCAGTGGAACATGCTTTGCAATGGGCTTTACAGGTTGCAGATAACGTTCTGAAAGTGAAAAAGGATCCATCTTCATCCTCGTTCGAGTTAACCACCCTTACAGTCTTGTTTTCGCTCTCAACCACACTTATCATTCGGCCACAATTCATACCTCCTTTATGCTCTCCACCATAAGAAATTTGACCGCCAAACTTGCTTCTTGAAGCAGTAGTTTTAGAGTCGTTTTCCTTGCCTTCTGGTAACCTTTGAGTTTTGAGTAGTTTTATTTCCAGCATCCTCAAGGGGAGTGTTTCTCTTTACACCGACTCGACGCCATTGACTCTATAAACCTCAAAGTTCTTAAGCTCAAAACTTCCAGTGGGAGATAATTCCACCTCTTCTCACTCAACCTTAGGCTCCATCGATACATCACTAACCTTACAATGATTCTCTTCACGCTCCTTGAACAAATCCTTTCTGAGTGGGGACCGTGAAACCAGCTCTTTCCTGTAGAACCCACAAACAAAAGTTAGGGGAAAATTTTTTCTTTACATATACAGTATTGTTTTTCTCAAGCCTCAAAGTGTCATAAACTTTGGATTAGTCACTCTTGAAAGCCTTCTTAAGACATATAATTGGTACGCTTTAGGAACCATTAATTTTCCCATACTTAGGCACTCTACCACCATCAGTCAGAATTTATGAGAAACTACAACTATATTTAGTGAAAAGAAAATCCTATACGGCTTTGATTCAAGAACAGTGGAAAAAGAAAGGAGAGACAACCGAGTTACCTCAGTAGTCATAGCTGCACCAGGATGCAGTTTATCTAGCGCAAAAGAGCTTCCTATTGTTGGGGTTTCTTTATTGGGTGTTTCTGGAGGCCTTAGCGGTTGAAGGTTTGAGACAGGAGACCGTCACAGGTGTTGTCTTTCACTGGCTCATGCTGCTCTTGGCTGTCTTTAGACTTCACAACATCTATCATTGTCTCATCAGTTTGAGACCTAGAAGGAAGGCCAAACATGGGCTCCAAAAAGATCACCCACAACTTCATTACTTTATTTGACTGTTTCAAAGCACATATCTTCGTAGCAATTCTTTAGTTACGGCAGCAATGTAACGAAGCGGATCTTCTTTATGCTTTCTGTCACTGATATACTATATTTCCGCTACTAAACCTGCATTTGGGACACAACAGACTATCCACGGTACTCTCCAAGCTTCTCACTTGAGGAATTCATATAATACCACAATAAATGAAAATAATGTGATTCAGCTAAAGAACATAATTTTGTTACAGCTCCCACTTTCATCAACATAATAACTCAGAAGCAGAGTCTTGAAGATCTACCAAACTCCTTCATATCTTCATTGGCGCTTTCTCTGGTAAGCAAATAACTTAATAACTGCAACAACAACATAACTGAGAAACCATTCATTCAAGATTCTGAAACAGACCTTTGTAACGCTGTTTAAATAATTAAATCAAATCGTCACATAATATAGGGCTTGATATTCCGTGGATTGCCATACTATTTTCATAATTAATTCTATTCGACAACACAACCTAAACCTTACCATAGAGATTGCCTTTAAGAACACGACTCGCTTCAAACGCTTTGGATGAATGGAACCAGAACCAGTCGAACTCAATCGCAAAACTCTGCTCATGAAGAACGGATAGGACCTTGAAAGTGTCCAAAAAAAGTTGAGATAAGAGGTTAAAGAGGCTGAGTGAGATCCACGTTTCAGAAAATGTTTATACCGACTTACACGGTTCTGAGATATGCACCTTGTATCACATATTCTGGTGAGGTGTAGTACAGGTTAGATGATACAAAAAAAAATGAAATTCAGGGACTTAGAATATCAGGCTATACCTCTTTGCCATAAATAACAGATCAAGCCCTATGAAGATCTTGCTTTTTGAAGGATTCATGGCCGTAGATGGGGCCAAGCAACCCCTTTTTTCTTATCCATGAAACCAGTGGTCGATTCAGTTGGAGCTTTGGTGGTGATTTCACTGGATTCTTAGCCATGGATGCGGTGGTCGATATTGCCGGAGCTTTGGTGCTAGATTTATCCGAAGCTTTGGGGCTGGAAAATCTGACTGTGTTCTCATCTATGAAAGCTACCAGAGAAGATTTGGATTCAGGGGAGTTTATATATGTGGAGTCAATGGGGGAGAAGAAGCGTATGGATGACATAATGGAGTTGAAGCTGTGGGAGCATCTCCAAAAAAACTTTTTTTTTTTTTTGACAGCAAACATTTACAGACTCATGTTGACTCTGTAAACCAAAGTGGCAACTCCGTATCCATGTGAACGACGAAGGACGTTTGTTTCCTAGCACTGCGTGCTAAGCTATCCGCCCGTATATTCATCGTTCGGGGAACATGAACGATGTATGAGTTTAGAAAGCTTCATTTTAAAAGCTTGATATCTTCTAAGTAGCTTACAAATGTTGGCAATTCCTCTGGTTCCAAAACCATCTTCACCAGCTGAGAATAATCTGTTGCAAATGTTACTTGGAACTGTCTTAAGTTCTTCATAAATTTCATTGCCCAAATTAATGCTTCCACCTCCGAATGCAGGGGTGAAAGGCTTGCCCTGACATTCATTGCCCCTAATAAACCATCAAAACCCGATAAAGTACTATACCATCCTTGGCCGGAAAAAACCTCCTTATCCTTCCATGATCCATCTACGAAACACCATCATCCTTGGGTTACTAAGGGGGAGCTAGATTGTACCTGATGCCCCCTCGTTGGATCATTTGCTACTTGTGCCTCAGCCCATAGTGATGAATCTAATTCCGCTTTTTGAAGTGTTTCCCTTGGATCTATATCCAAATTACTGAAAACTTTATTATTCCGTCCCTTCCATATATACCATAATATCCATGCAAATTGATGATCATCCATCTTAGGGTTAACCCCACCAAAAAAGATGATCCATATTAGCGAAAAAAGAACTAATAGGGAAAATATTGGGAGGCGATGGTATCTTGGATAATGCCCACACTTGACGTGCTGGAGGACATTCAAAGAACACATGGTTTATTGATTCCTCCGGGTCGCCACACCGAGTACAACATATATCCCCTTGTATCCCTCTCGACTTTAGATTTTTCATAACCGCTATACATCATGGGAGAAGTTGCCATAAGAAATGCTTTATCTTCGGGGGACATCGTACTTTCCAACAAAATGCTTTTAGGGTACCCACTGTGGGTCCATAAAAGTCGGGTGGTTTTTCCTTATCATGATAGACCCGCTCACCTGATAACCTGATTGGACCGAGTATTTCCCATTATTAGTAAAATACCATCCATTCCTATCCTCCATCGGATTTCTGCTTAATGGGATACTTTCAATAATTTTACACCCTGAGATCCACCAAAAACCTGATTGTCTGTAAATTCCATGTTCGGGATTCCGGATTAATAAGGGAATCCACTGTGAGGTCCGGGTAACTGTTTTGAAGGTTTTTGTTTGCTTGTCTCGGACGAGTGGCTGGGAGCCAGGGATCATTCCATACTGAAATAGATGAACATTTTTCCACCCTTTTAATTAGTCCTTTACAAACCAGAGATCTAGCAGAAGTAATACTCCTCCAGCCATATGACGGGGAGTATGAGCAGATCAGTTCCAGGGGTGAGGCATTCCTGAAGTACCTTCCTTTGAAGACTCTTGAAAAAAGAGTATTTGGCTTCTCAATCAGCCTCCACAATTGCTTACCAAGCATTGCCGTATTAAAATCCATAAGATCCTTGAACCAAAAAAACTTTATAACTTTGAATATAGAGTTTTTTTGCTAATGTGAAAAATAAATAATTTTGAAATTGAGTTTGAAATTTTGTTTTTGGAGAAGAACACCTTGAAACTTCAAATTTAGAATTTTACAAACTCTAAAATAGAGAGTCTTTTTAGAGATGCTCTTAATAGCTTTGATGGTAGTGGACGACGTTACACAATCGAAGTAGCCGACTCTCGAGCAAAACTCCCTAATTATAATATAGATTTTAAACTCTATATTTTTCTGTTGCCAGATTTATATAAATACAATTAAATCATTTATTTTTTAAAATACAGTTACACTCTAAAAAAGATTTATATGCTTTCCTGGAGAATTAAATATGAAACCAACTGAAAGATTATTTTAAGTTTGGACGCTACAGCTTTCGTAATGCCGTCTTAGCTCAGTGGTAGAGTGCGCAGAAGACGTTGTCTTTTATTTTTTTAATAAAAAACAGCGATGGTAAGGAAAAAAACACTCAAATAGTTGGTGATATGGGGGGGGGGGGGGTTAAGATAGGGAAATTGGGCTGTACGACAAGGAAAACACCTAATTCACTGCATAGCCACTTTTCCTAACGTTTCCCTCTTCTTGCAACCGGTGAAACCTGAAACAAAAAAAATATTAAAATTCTTAATTATTATCCAAAAACTAAATCGTGGCTTTACTATCTTCACATCTTCTCATTTTACTTCCTTCGTAACTATGTTTCCTATGAATGCTCTCCGGCACCGTTCGCTCCACATTGTCATCTCCACCGGATTTGCATTGAATTATTGACTTCTTCGTTATTCTTTGCAAGCACATCCTCCTTTTCTCGTTTAAAATCGTCGGTGATGGAAAGGTCCATGCCGTCTTCAAAAGGTGAAGAAGACCAGTTAGGAGGCTTTGTTGGTGACAGAAAGGAGAGGCTTCTCGAATTCCAAAAGCGATAGTCGCGATGATGCGAGAACATGTATGTATATTTGAAGTAAATCTCTGTCTCGCATGTGGGAGAAGATGAACGTTTTTTTTGTTATTATGTTCTATTCTATTATATGCATATAGAATAGAAAGGTAAAACAATATGTATTTTTCATGTTTTGTTATGCGATAAATTATGTTACTATTTTGGTATATATTCCATTACATTTGACGGTTACTAAATGTCCTCTATTTTGTTTGGAAATTTGATCTGTAATTTTCTTAAATTCTAACTATCGTTACATTTTTTGAAGCGTATGATCTATATTGTATAGTTTAATATTACATAATATAATTTAGTATTACTTAATATTATGTACTTTTTAGATTTTGAAATTTGGATTAGGGTTTATATTTGAGTTAGGATTTAGTATTTAGAAGGTGAAGGGGTAAGGTTGGGGTCAGTATTAACTTCTTCCATGCAATTATATACACTTTATAATTCCACTAATATGTACTATGTTATTTTTTGTTTCATTCTATTTGGGTTTAGGGTTTATATTTTGGTTTATGGTTTAGATTTGGGTAAGAGTTTAGTGATTAAAGTTTAGGGTTTAGTATTTAGAAGGTAAGAGTGTATGGTTGGGGTCAACATTAAATTTTTCTATGCAATCATACACATTTCATAATTTCATCAATATGTACTATGTTTTTTATTTTGTTCAATACTATTTTGGGTTTATGGTCTATATTTGGATTTATGGTTTATATTTGGGTTAATGGTTTACTGATTAGAGTTTATGGTTTAATATTATGGGGTTGGGGTGGGACTAGGTATTGGGATAAGGTTTAATATCCAGGGACTGGGTTGGGTTATGTTTAGTATTTAGTGGTTTTAGGTGGGGTTATTATCCTATACTACTTTGATGATATGAAATAGAATACTCGGTACATATGTGATCAATAAAATTATACGTGGATGGCTTCTCCTTCTTTTATTTGGAACTAGGGAGTTGTCCGCGCTTCGCGCGGGTTTTTAACTTAGTCATATTGTGTATGTTTGATCTGGTCGTTCCGAGAGTACGTAAATTTTGATGTGTAAGGTTGTGTTAATTGGATTCCGAGTACGTCTTGCTTGTAGTAGAAGCAAAGCCTGCTGTTTGTATACATATCATTTTGGACCAAAATTTTTGTTTAGAATCTAAACATGTGACGAACCAGGTTTCGATACGTCCAATAAATGAAAGTAAACTGGAAGGGGTTTTATATGGAACTAAAGATAAAAAAACAATCCATATTTTTAGGTTTTGTATGGTCGAGGAACTCAATTGCAGGGAGGTAAATGTTGTAATCAAAATAAAGAAAGTGAATGAGTGGAGTGTGAGAAGGGTGTTGGGGATTGAGTAGCCATTCTTACCTGTTACTTCATTCTTCACACGCGCACCTGCAGTGTGTTTTATTTGACTTGTAAGCTGTGAGATTATGTAAAACCATATAATTTCAAGTACCTATGTACAACGGAGTTAGTTGAATATTTCTTTGTAGACTATGCTGGTGGCACCATCTTGACCATATGTGAAGCTCATATATTTGGAAAGAGAATTTGGATTCTCCGTTCATTTGATTGACATAGTAGGTATAAGGAAAGTATTAAAAAGGAGGATGGGGGATCATGAAAGTTAATAAACTATAACTACGTCGCGGAATAAATCTTTTACTAAAAAGTAAAAACTAAGCTATCTTCTATATATTAATTATGATATTAACTAAAGCAAGGTGGCTATTTATCATATATTATTTTCTTAAATAAAACCTACGGAATTACCTAATGTGATTATGATATATAGTAATTAATGATTTTAAATAATGAAGATTTGCTAATAATATGTATGCTTTCTATCATTTTTGTTTAATTATTTACTATTAAAATAAATTACACAATTACATTACTCATATAATAAAATTTTAGATTTTTTGTATATGTTGTATTTTGAATTTTTCAAAACGAGTATAAATTACTAAAACTGTTAAAAGTCTCACATAAACTTTTGTGATCAATGTTTGAATTACCTAATGTGATTATGATATATAGTAATTAATGATTTTAAATAATGAAGATTTGCTAATAATATGTATGCTTTCTATCATTTTTGTTTAATTATTTACTATTAAAATAAATTACACAATTACATTACTCATATAATAAAATTTTAGATTTTTTGTATATGTTGTATTTTGAATTTTTCAAA
>NC_027754.1:1943221-1946830 GCF_000695525.1 Brassica oleracea var. oleracea | reverse complement strand
TATTTTGAATTTTTCAAAGAAACGAGTATAAATTACTAAAACTGTTAAAAGTCTCACATAAACTTTTGTGATCAATGTTTAATTTTTTTCTATAATAAGATACAATGATAATAAAATCATAAAAATAAATAATTTTATTTTAATAGGTGTTTATGTTAATATATATATATATATATATACCTCATATCGTTTAAATTTAATTATATATCATATACGATAGATAAGATTGATTGTTTTGATTTATTTATTCTAAAATGATTGCGAATAAATAAAAGCGGTCATTTGATTTATATGTGCAAGCTAATTTATTACATAATAGTAATTGATTTCTTGGTTATTTAATATATAATTATTATTTTATTATTTCATAATATGCAGAAAAATATAAAATAAGTATTTATTCTGCACAAGGCGCATATCTTAACGTAAGTATGTATATCTTTAATAATTTTGAATTTTAAACATTTTCTAAATCTCATGCCATAATAAAAGAAAGAAATGAGAAATAAACTCAAAAATCAATATTTATATCGAGCAATAACCAAAATGACACAAAAAAGAGAGAAATATTGAAGATAGATAGGATTGGCAAGTGAACGTAACCTTCTCATAACCATAATTAACTTTTAAATTGCTAAATCATGATATAAAACCGAGCTGACATAGTTTCATTGTAACCAAATAGTAGGCATGAGATTCTTCGACCTAAACATTTGGTTTTTATGCTATAAATAATTTTTTGACCAAAAATATTTTTAAAAATGAGATCAGTTCATTAGTAAACAAATTATATAATTAACAAAAAAAGTTTTAAAAAATTGTTTAAGAGCCAAATATATTAATTCGATCAATAATATAAATTTTTTTCCATATGATATTTCTTAAATAATTTTCGTATAAATTTATCCTGCGTATTGGGAAGTCCAGATACATTTTTCTTATCCTAGTCTATATTAAAATCGGATTGTTTTTCTTATACATTTTTCTATCAAAGTCAGTTTTTTATGTGTTTTGTCCATCATATTGGGAAGGTATGATGGAAAACGTAAGGTTGCCACCTTATTGGTAGACGTAGGTTTTAGGTTTATAGCAGAAGTCCGTATATTCGAAATTTATGAGAGAAATATTCAATACAAAACCATGTAATCAAAACTTTACAAAAATGTAATAGAGCTAGTACAACTAAGGAAAGTTCGGACGGTTAAATATTTATTGCCTTGTAATTAATTTAAACAGTTGCTATAGTTGAATAAGTGCTCGTTTTTAAGAAAGGAACACGGTACAATATATGTCTAATATTTAGAATTAAATGATGCACAAAGTGAAATATATAAAGAAATTAAATGATAATTAATAGTATTGGTATTGGTATACAGCTCAATTTTTCTGGGCGGAAGGTTTACCCGGTTTTTTGTTACAGATAAATAGAGGTCAGTACGTGGCAGTATCAGATTTGATAAGGAGGATTATGGTGTACACGACACGTGGCCTTCGTGTGATTGGAAGAGAAAGCTTATTACAGAATAAGAGGGACTCTGCGTCGTCTTCTTCATTCATCAAAAAAAATATGAGAGTTTGTTAAGAGTCTTCTTCTTCCTTTTAGGGTTCATTGTTAAGAATCTTTCTGTAATTCTACTTTTGGTTCAAACCTGGAAAAGATCGTTCTAGATCGTGATCTTTTGCAATTGAGCTACCGATAGGTGTTTTAGGAACGTGTATTCGGATTTATCGGTTTGTAATACAGATTCTTTTGTATCATTTTTAGCACTTCTAATATAACTGTTAACCAGAACTGTTTTTTGCATTCTGGTTTATATGAATGTGCAATCTTACCTGTTGTGACCATAACCGTCAATATAGTTTTTTTTTTTGCTAAATGGTAAATATCATTTCAGACTGAAATGAATTGTTGAAGCTTACAATATGTGATAAACAAATTAAAAGACCCCCAAAAAACATACTTCCATGGCAAAAAAGGTAAAAACATGGAAGCAGAATCAATCGAACTTGAAACCGTTCTGCTTTGGAGCGACCAGGACATCAAATATCGATACAAACTTGTAGTAACCGGACGGAAGATTTAGCCGAGACAAGCATGAAAGGATAGATCCAAGAAACTAGAACACAAAGAACACGATGCTAGTGGGAAGTGGATTCAATGGCTGCCTACACAAATTGCTTTTCTCCGAGGATCAGAAACAGACCCGCTCAAGGACTGTCCTCTAGGTCCGGGCTGGGAAAGAACTAAACCCGGATTCCAACAACAGACGGGACAACACACGCCACGGGTGCTTAATAGCGCTCAACCAACTCGACCGCACTCGCCCTCTAAGTCGGTACAGAGAAAGGGGCAGCATCACCACCTCCCGAGTCTTATACTACCTCCTCCAACCACAAAATATTACTCCGAGCTCCAAGAAAACAAAGAGCCTCCACAACCCATCACGTTTAAACCTGCAATTCCAATCCAGACTAACAAGCAACGCCAACACCAACAACAAAGGAGGGGAGAGGAGCTAAATTAATGCATCACTCAGTAGCTAACCACCAAATCTTGACTCGACGGAGCGACAGATATGACCCTATCGCAACCAGTCTGAGGTCCCGAGACCTCTAGCTTAGGCAACGCGTACCCGATTAGCCTTTGTAGGCAGAGGCCAAAGTGACATTAACTTTCACCAGCGAGAAGAGCCAGACGTCAGGAGAGGAAACATTTGCTTTGGTGTTGAGGAGGATGAAGCAGCGACACAGTCGCTAGAGGCACCGCGTCGCGAATCCCGCTCAGCTTCGACAAGTCAAAGCAAGCCATCTGTGAAGACGACGAACCGAAACAAAGTCACGTCACCAACAGATCTTCACGCCAGAGATGGATTTGGATGTGACGGGGTCGTCAAGAGCTCTCTCACAGCGCCGAGCGGCACTGGAGAGGCGATCGGAGCAAGGGAAAAAGGAGGTGCGAGGTTAGGGTGAGAGGAAATTTTTGGGGGCGCATGGTTTTCACGACACTTAATATGAACATTGTCAATATAGTTTTTGGTTTAATATACGAAAATATTGTCAGTTTGAGTGATTTATAGAACGGTACAACAACCTTCATTCCCAAGTTAGTTAGAAAATACACATAATGTTAATCTCATGTCTAAAGAACTACAATATTGTCAGTCACTTGTATGTATAATTTGCCATTGAGTTACTGAGACAATTGACGCAGGTTAAAGTCATAAATTTTGGTTTAAGGTTAAAATCAACTGATGCAGGTTAGGGTCAAAAATTTGCCTGTTGAGTTACTGAGACAACTGATACATGTATACACTCAGAATTTCTTTAACATGTATAATTTTGGAATCTGGATGCAAAAGTCTACTTTTGATTATTGATTGTGAGAGTTACTACGTAATAACTCATTTGTTGGTTACCCAGGACCACGTAGTCCAGTGGTACTACCTCCGGGAGGGGAGGTCGGCTGTTCGACTCGCGGGGAGGGGGAGGCGTGCCCAGGGCCCGTAAAAAGGTACAGGCAAAGGCTGGCGCCGGGCCTAGGTGGGAGGCCGCAAGGTCAACACCTGGTTAATCAAAAAAAAAAAAAAAAAAAAAAAAAAAAAAAAAAAA
>NC_027754.1:1920520-1943118 GCF_000695525.1 Brassica oleracea var. oleracea | reverse complement strand
CAAGTTTGAATTATAGAATAGCTGTTTGCTGCCAAAAAAAAAAAAAAAAAAAAAAAAACTCATTTGTTGGTTAATGTCTACGTAATGCTGGGGGTACATGAGGTTGTGGGTCTGGGTAAGACTTCTAGAATCTATCTCAGTTTGTTGTTTGAATTCTACCAAATGCTGACTATGATTCGTTAAAGTCAATAATGATCTTCTTATTTTATGGTGCTTGGTTCTGTTAATATGATGTTTGTTCGTGTATCGTACCATGGATCTGATTAAATTAATATGTACACATTATCTAAACCGGTATTTCGTTAACCAAATTCTAAACACACTATATGTAAACTGTGTTTTTATTAAACGATGGTAGTCGGTCCAAAAATTTAGAATGGCACAAATAGTAATTACTCTAGTAATCAAAGGATATTTTAAAAGAAGGTGTGAGAAGGGCTGAGGAGCTGACACCTCAGCTTTGGTACTATAAGTTCATTTTAAAGAAGGATTTTTAACGTTAAAACTCCTCAACTATATTTGTTTTGGGTAAAAACTCTCAAACTAAGTATTTAACGTAAAAGCCCTCAAACTAACTTTATTTAATGAAGTAAACCCTAACAGGTCATAATTACCAATATTACCGGTAAATCTTTAATTTAGGAGTTTCTACATTAAGTAAACATAGTTGAGGGGTTTTACCATTAAAAATAAAAAAAATAAAAATTTTATAATATTATCTAAAAATTAGTAACTTAAATTTTCAAAATTAACATTTTTAATTTTTTTTTTGTAAATATATGAGTTTGATGTGTTTTTAACATCAACATTATATATGTATAAATTAAAAATGTAAAAACCGAGAAAATATAACAAAAATTATATAAAGAATTTAGATGCAGTAAGACTTTCTTCCCTAACTTCCGGATCAAACATATTTCAAGAGCACAAAATACTATGGCGGACAAGCTTGCAAGTGGTGCGATGAGTTCTCCTTCAGCTATGTTATATGTCGATTCAATACTTTCGGTTTAGCTTTCTGAATCGCGCGGTCCAGTTACTTAGTTCTCGCTTATGTTGTCAAAAAAAAATTACTAATTTTTAAATAATATTATAAAATTTTGATTTTTTTTGTTTTTAAAATTTTTAATGGTAAACTCCCCCAACTATGTTTACTTAATGTAGAAACCCCTAAATTAAAGATTTACCGGTAGTAATGGTAATTATGACCTGCTAGGATTTAATTCATTAAATAACGTTAGTTTGAGGGTTTTTTCATTAAATACTTAGTTTGAGGGTTTTTACCTAAAACAAACTTAGTCGAAGGGTTTTAACGTTAAAAATCTTTTAAAGAATGCTTCTCAATTAATAAGAAGGAGATTAGAAAAAAAAAATATAATTCTGTAATGGAACACATATTTCCTCTATCTCCAGCTTATTTCTAGGTCCTCACTTTCATAAACCTTAATTAGAAAAAAATGATAGTTTATTAGGTCTTCTGTTTCAGACTTTTTAATTGACTGTTTCCAGTTGAAGACCGTAATATATTCAATTGTTTCTTTTTCTTTCAATTTTGAATTAAAATTAAAGAGGAATTTTGAGTCTCATCAAATTTGTTTAGCCTCTTAGAAATGAAACGTGTTCTTCGATCCACATTACGTGCATTCCAAGTATTGAGCATGAAGCTATGGACCCCCTCCCATCAGCATTTCCAGATATCATGTGAAAGCCGTAACAATGAAATTATTATAACTAGCTTGTGATGCGAGATATGGAGAAAATCTTATTGGTTGCAGGGAATATAATGCAGAGTAATGTCATGTATATGTCGATGAAAACAAACATCAAGTCAAAGTAAAATGAAGCATATAATACTTATCATGATCAAAAAATATGCGCAAATGGATCATATGATTCATTCATTGAATCATATCATCTAGATAGTGGGTACAGTATAAAATATGAAAAAATCATACTAACAACTTCGAATGTTACCAAATGGAAAGAACCAAAAAGCGACAATATTAAATTAGATAGTGGACTAAATGTCCTAACTCTTATTTGAAAACATAAAGTGAGTAAAAAAAAGACAAAGTGTAGGTGGACACGTTGGCTTAGTCCCTCATAGGTGATCGAGATGCAGGAATCTTTGCATTTCGACCCTTCTTGAATGGATTCCCTTCTGGTGACACTTGGGCCACATCATCAACATTCTCAATAATGGATGCCTCCTGCTCACGGTTCGGTATTGTTTCATTAGAATCAGATGGGTCGTTGATGTCATCACCATTCTCAGGGGGATTACCGTCTGAGGAGTTACCAACATGGAACTTGCAAGAAGCACAATTTGCTCCATGCATATCTAATAGAGCGGAAGTAACGTTAGTAACCGATAATGCGAAGGTAACGTTGAATTCTGAGAATGCCCGTTAACTAAGCTTTCTTAAAGTCTGTTGAATTCTCAAAGAATGCCCAGAAATTAAGGATCAAGAGTTGTTTAAAACAAAGCTCTAAGTTTTTATAAACCAATAATCAAAAGTGTATCTCTCACAAACCTAAGAGATCACATTATATAGTTATTAGAAATCCTAAAACCGACAGAATAAAGGAAACCAAATCATTCTTGGAAAAGGAATGTAAAGCTTTAACTAAAAAGGCAATAAGGAAATAAGAAAACCAAAACCTAAGGGGAATACGATGTACGTTACATCAGGTCCTCTCCCGTACGAGCGATTCGTCCACGAATCCAGAAAGGATGTGATCATCAGGTTCGTATTTGAAAATGTGCTTAACGTTGAAGACGTCGGCGGTATGGACGTGGGTAGGTAAAGCTAGGCGATAGGCGTTCGCATTAATCCTTTCGACAACCTCCACTGGACCAATTTTTCGAGCTTTCAACTTGTTGTACTGACCAACAGGAAATCGTTCTTTAGTTAACACAGCCCACACTTGGTCACCCACTTGAAAAATCACTTCGCGGCGATGCTTATCTGCGGCTCTTTTATACTTAATAGTAGTGCCCTGAAGATTATCTTGGGCGCAAGCGTGCACCACCGCAAGCTCGTCAATGAGCTCCACCGCCCGGCCATGAAACTCGCCTGGTTGAGGCAATGTCGACAAAGCCAAAAGCCCGCGAGGGACGATCCCATAGACGACTTTAAAAGGACTGAAGCCCAGTGACCTGTTTTTTGCATGGTTGTGGGCAAACTCCGCTTGACAAAGTAAAGAATCCCAAGACTTGAGGTTATTACCCACCAGACACCGCAACATGTTACCCAAAGAGCGATTGACAACTTCAGTTTGACCATCAGTCTGAGGATGGTACACAGAGCTCATATCCAAACTTGTTTTAAAAAGCTTCCAAAGCGACCTCCAAAAATGACTAATGAACCGCGAATCGCGATCAGAAACTATGGACTGCGGCATACCATGCAACCTATAGACTTCGCGAAAGAACAATAGAGCAACTTGAACTGCATCCGTTGTATTTCGACACGGAATGAAGTGAACCATCTTGGAGAAACGATCAACGACGACAAAGATTGAATCGTTCCCACGTTGAGTCCGCGGCAAACCAAGAACAAAGTCCATGCTAATGTCGCTCCACGGCTGCGTCGGTATTGGCAGAGGTAAGTACAAACCAGCGTTGGAGGCATGTCCCTTTCCGCGCTGACAAGTCGTACAACGTGACACAAATATTTCCACGTCGCGTCTCAATGTCGGCCAAAAATAGGAATCGGTAACAAGCTTCAGAGTTCGATCTCGACCAACATGTCCCTCGTTATGCAATTCCTGGATAATCTGTAACCGTAAACTGCACGTCGGGACGCAGACGCGATTGTCTTTGAAGATGAACCCATCCACAAAAGAGAAATCTGACCGAACCCCATGAGTCAGATCCATCCAAACCGATGAGAAGTATGGGTCCGATGGGTACAAATCCGCAAAGCACTCGAACCCTGAAACGGAAACGCGTAACGTGGAGACCAAGGCGTGACGTTGGCTTAAGGCATCAGCAACTTTATTAAGTTTACCAGATTGGTGCTTGATAACAAACGTAAATTGCTGCAAATAAGTAGTCCATGAAGCAAGGCGAGAAGAAATTTTATCCTGCGACCCTAAATACTTTAATGCCACATGATCCGTGAATAAGATAAACTCTTTATGCGCCAGATAGTGTCGCCAATGCTTGATGGCTTGAACAATTGCATAGAATTCGACGTCGTACGTGCTGTAGCGTCTGCGAGCTCCTGCCAGTTTTTCGCTATAAAACGCCACAGGTCGTCCATGCTGACTGAGTACTGCTCCGATGCCTAATTTTGACGCATCGCAGTGTAGTTCAAAAGGAGAATCAAAATCGGGCAGCATTAAAATAGGAGCTGTAGTAAGCTTAACTTTAATGGTGGAGAATGCCATCGATGCCTCCGCGGTCCAAGTAAATGACTCGCCCTTCATACAATCTGTGATTGGGGCCATTATAGCACTGAAATTGTGTATAAAACGCCGATAAAAAGACGCGAGGCAATGGAAGCTGCGGACTTCGGAAATCGTGGTCGGTGTAGGCCATGATGCGACGGCTTCTACCTTCTGCGGATCCACCCTTAAGCCCGTAGATGACACGACATAACCCAAAAACAAGACTTCAGATGCTCCAAACTCACACTTGTGTTTAGCAATGTATAACTGCTCTTTGCGCAGAGCCAGTAGTACATCACGCAAGTGACCCAGATGTGCGTCAAGTGTGGTGCTGAAAATAAGGATATCATCAAAATAGACGACAACAAATCGTCCAATAAAGGGGCGGAGGTCTTGATTCATGACACGCATAAACGTGCTGGGTGCGTTAGAAAGCCCAAACGGCATGACTAACCACTCGAACAGACCTTCTCGAGTTTTGAATGCTATTTTCCACTCATCTCCCGGTCGAATTCGAATCTGATGGTAACCGCTTTTCAGGTCCAGTTTGGTGAAGATAGTCGCCTTGCCGATTTGATCTAAAAGATCATCTAGTCTCGGTATTGGGAACCTATATCGGGTTGTTATTTTGTTGATAGCCCGACTGTCAACACACATGCGCCAATACCGATCCTTCTTTGGTATTAATAAAGCTGGGACTGCGCACGGACTCAAACTTTCACGGACGTAACCTTTGAGAAGAAGTTCTTCCACTTGGCGCCGAAGTTCTTCGTGTTCCTCAGGACTCATACAATAATGTGCGCGGTTAGGTAGCACCGTGTTGGGCACAAGATCAATATGATGCTGGATGTCTCGTAACGGTGGTAAGCCAGCCGGTAGGTCTTCCGGAAACAAATCATCAAACTCCTTTAGAATAGGCGAGAAAGCAGGTGGCCACGGTTGTTGCTGAGTTGGTGACGGTGGGACCGCAACTAACGCAAATATCGAGCGGGAATCACGTAGTTCAAGTTCAAATTGTGATTGAGAGATGATCAACAAATTTTTCTGTGGTGGCGGCTGTTGGCTGTTGCTTGGGCTTGCAGGATCTGTGTCCGGTGTTGGTAGAAGCGTAATCTTACGACCCTCAAACATAAAAGATTTCATATTTGTTTTGCCATTGTGTATTACCTCTCTGTCGTATTGCCATGGCCGCCCGAGTATGATATGTGAGACATCCATAGGGGCGATATCACAATATAAATTGTCCTTATAGAAGGAACCGATAGAGACAGTTAGCAACGTTCGCTGAGAAACGTAGACTTCTGCACCTGTTTGCATCCAAAGCAATCGGTAAGGATGGGGGTGAGCTTCTCAGCAAACAAAGCAACAAACCTTTCCCTTGACCGTACATGTCGAGGAAAATAGGGATGTTCGTTGCCATGCTTCACTGGTTTTGGGGGCGAAACAGTTGCGGCGTAACATTAGAAAAGTTCCGGTATCGCCATGAACTTGTTCTTCATCGACCTCCTCGCACTGAAATTCGTCATCGTCATAAATTGGCTCACCGACGAAATCCTGGTCGGTAGCTATCAGTCCACGGCGACTCTTATTAGGACAGGCCGTCTGTATATGGCCCCGCTCACCACAGGTGAAGCAACGGAGTGCGTTAGGACGCGAAGGCCTAGCTTCGGCTGCTGCTGTGACAGTGTTTGTCGGGTGTGTGGTTTGGTTCTGGCCTGTTGAGTTTGTCGTAGTTGTGGTGGACTTGGAGTCATCAGCGGTTGCTGTGTTGCGTGAACGATTGTTCCCCGGCCACTGGTTAGCTCCTAAGCGTGTCTGTTGTTCGACTAGCAAAGCTCTTTGACGTGCCTCCACGACGGAACTTAGATCAAACTGTTGTAGCATATTCTGAAGTTGAGAACGGAGACCTGCGATAAATCGAGCCACCAGGTGGTCCTCAGAGTCATGAATATCCACACGCGTCAGCATCTGGTAGAATTCATTAGCATAATCTTCAACGGAGCGCGATCCTTGTCGACTGTTGTGAAACTTCTGGAATAGGAGACGCTCAAAGTTGTATGGAATGAAAGTTTTTCGCATATGCTTTTTCAATTTGTCCCACGACTGAATCTTCTCTTTCCCATGCCGAGTCCGTGTTAATTTAACCTGATTCCACCAAGAGGCGGCGTGGCTGCGGAATCGCGTCGTTACATAGGAAACTTGTTTGTTTGATGGAACCTCCTTGAACTCTAGGAATTCGTCAGCCGCAACGAACCAATCAAGTAAGTCTTCCAGTTGTGAGCCACCATGATCCTCGGGGATATCTAGTTTGATACCCGTTAACCATCGTGGATTTTCGTCGTTGTGGTATTGATGTTGTCGATGATGGGGTTGATGACGATGCTGGTTGTTGTCGCCGAAGGGATTGGCTTGGTCGTCGTCGTCATCGCGTTCTTCAAAGATGGGGTTGTTATTATGGCGTTGGCGTGGAGCTACGGGGGCGTTGTCCGCTGCATTTGCAGCGTTTGCAGCGAGGGCGGCCTGAACTCCAGCTTGAACTCCGGTCTGAATAGCTTCAGCCATTGTCCGTCTCATATTGTCTTGGAAATTCTCCTGAAAGTCTTCGAGGAACTGCTGCATCTGTGTCCATTCGTTTGGACGAGGAGTCATTGAAACCAAAGATCGATAATCACGAGTAGAATCGTAATTAAAAAGGTCTCTGATACCAACTAATAGAGCGGAAGTAACGTTTGTAACCGATAATGTGAAGGTAACGTTGAATTCTGAGAATGCCCGTTAACTAAGCCTTCTTAAAGTCTGTTGAATTCTCAAAGAATGCCCAGAAAGTAAGGATCAAGAGTTGTTTAAAACAAAGCTCTAAGTTTTTATAAATCAATAATCAAAAGTGTATCTCTCACAAACCTAAGAGATCACATTATATAGTTATTAAAAATCTTAAAACCGACAGAATAAAGGAAACCAAATCATTCTTGGAAAAGGAATGTAAAGCTTTAACTAAAAAGGCAATAAGGAAATAAAAAAAACAAAACCTAAGGGGAATACGATGTACGCTACATCAATATCATCATCAGAGTTGTTGCCACCACCCTATCGAAAAACATTTTAACCTTTTAGGACTTTGTTGTATAAGGAGAAAAAGGAAATGATAAATTTTTGGTTCCTTACATGTGCTGCAAAAGCAGATCCTGGGATTCTCTGGGATCGAAAATCCTGGCAATGGTGAAGGACTTATGGTTGGCCGAAAAATTAAACTCAATGAGCTTGAGATGGAATATGTATGTATTCCCGACAATGTCCTCGAGAAATTGAGGGTGTTGATAGCCTCTGGGGTCTTGTTCACGATGTCCCTGAAACTGTCCAAACGACATATTTTTAAATTCCAATTTAATATAATATTGGAACTCTAAACTATAATTATAATATTTTAAGGTAGGCATGTCCAATATGGTAAAACCGAACCGCACCAAACGAAACCGAACTGAAATAGACAATATGGTGTGGTTTTGGTATATACCATATAAACCGAATGTATATGATTTTATAAAAACCGTATGATTTGGATATGGTTTGGTTTATAACCGATTAAACCGAATAAACCGAACAAAACCGATCAAAAATAGAAACATGTAAATATGTACATATTTTATAACGTCACATGAAACTCTATTTGTTATATAAGTTATTATTTGGTTAATAATTATTACCATATTTTTTATAATAATAAAGAATCCTAATTTGAAAAACACTTAAAATATAATTAAATAACAATTCATCGCAACTCAGGCTTCTTATTTTCTTAGTCTTCTTCTTTTAATCATTTTGCTTTCTTTTATCATTGATTAAATTGAAGTGAATATTATAAATTTGATAGATAATAACTAGAAAAAATTCTTCACAACTTTTTTTTATTTATAAACGAACAGAGTTTCACTCGAAGAAGCATGACTTTGATGAACACCAAAAATGGAAAAGTGGAAAAACTTTTCTTTTGTTTTTTATTTTTATTTTCAAAATTTCGAGCTTCGATTTTAATTCTAGATTTGATTATTTCATCTGAAGGTATAAGCATTTTTTTTTGTTCTTTTCTTCGAAAATAAAATATTTTTTTAATAAATGACTGCGATGACAATATGACTCTAAAATTTATATAATATGATCCCAAACTAAATAATTATGTTTTGGTATAAAACCGAATATACCGAAAACCGACGGTATATAAACCGAACCGAAGTAAATATGGATTTAGAGTGGTAGTTATATTTTACTAACCGAAAAACCGGAAAACCGAAAAAACCGAACCGAAACCGAACCGATATCCGGATTGAACACCCCTATTTTAAGGGCACAAAGCATAGGATTAGCAACTTCTGCATCACTAACACCTGTAAGCTTACTCATAGCTGAGTTGAATGCAACAAACACAACTGTGTCTTCACCCGCTTCCACCAACAACTCAACACGGTACCTTATAAAACATTGATGTTTCCATTACAAAGACTTAATTAGTTAGCACAAATAATATAAATCTCTATGTTAGTAAAGACGATTAAGATACATGCGTAAAGAGAACCTGACAACTCCAACAGCACTTGCATTAAAACATGTTGTACACTTAAGCACATGAGATGTAACACCAGCCGTTAGTAGTTTCCACTGAGCCGATTTTGGCTTTGCATAGGAACTTAGTAGCCTGTGTAAAAATGAGAATATGGGTCATAATCCACTTTAAAAAGAGCTTCAGATAATGGTTGATTAGAAAACATACTTGTGAGGGGTGACTCCAGAACATAGTTGTTCAAATCCCCTAGTGAAACCAGTTCCAGTTTCTTCACACGTGGAGTCATTGTTGGGTTTGGAAGACAACCTGAAAATGGTATGTCCTCAAATTATGGAGACATACATGCATGTGTACAACACATAATTAATGTGTGAGAAATTAGTTTAGTACTCCTCAAATAGACTTTGGCTTTCGGCCACCTCATTGTCGAAATAAAAATTGGTTTCGGAAGTTTCAATTGAGGTAAAACTGACCTGCAGATAAGGGTGTCAATTTGGGCTGGTCCGGCCCGGCCCGGCCCAAATCCGCTAAGCCCGTAAATATTTGAGCCCGGCCCGGCCCGAAAATATTTTGGGCCTAAAATTCAAAGTCCGGCCGGTCCTTATAGGGCTATAGGGCTTTTTGGGTTTTTTTGGGCTTTTCGAAAAATAATTTGTCATTGTTACTTTTATCGTTTTAATATATGTGATTTTTCATTAAAAGAAAAAAGTTTCATTTTTTTGTTTTAAAATATAAAGTGAGTTTAAACTTTTATTCTTTATCAAAAATGTTTTACTTTTTCGTATGCTTTAAAAACATATTATAAACAAACCAAATTTAATAAGATTTAAATAATCAAATATAAATTATAACTAAACATATAAGAGAATAAAATTTATGATAAACATGGTCAAACGTTTCATACTTTGTAGTTTGAAAAAAAAACATGTTGTACATGAAAGAAGAAAGTATTTGCAAAATTTAAAATGAGACACTTGTAATGATCAAATAGTAAAGTGCATTAACAACTATTATATTTGCTTTATTGGAGTTTGGATTAAAATATTAAAATTATATGTCAATACTAATAATGATTTTGATTGCAAGAACGATAATATTTAAGCTAAAGTATAAAATTTCGGGTTTTCGGGCTGGCCCTAGCCCAAACGGGTTTAGGCCCAAAAACCCCAAAGCTCAAATGGGCTTAGCCCAAAAGACCCAATTTTTTGGGCTTATTATAAAACTAAGCTCAAACCCGGTAATTTTTAGGGTTGGGCGGGTTTGGGCTGCGGGCTTCGGCCCTAATTGACATGTCTACCTGCAGAGTGCAGATGATGTTTTAAAAAAAAAAAAAAATATATATATATATATATATATATATTGGGACATGAAACTGTGAATTTGTCTGAATATAATTCTACAACAGCTAACCTCCTACAAACTTGGGGTTGATGTTGGTTGCTACCATAATTTTAGAGTGGACAACACCAGCTTCCGGTCTCTTGTGGAAGAGTTCAGCAAGACTGTCGAAAATGCTAACGCACACAGTTCATATCAATTAAGGTCATAAAAATAGATATTAATAAATCATTGGAAATAAGTGAGGATAAAAATTACTTGTCTACTTAGATGTTAACCACAACTCGTTGAGTAGCCTGAGTGTTGTCATTGTATGTTGTCTTGATGGCACAAACCTCACCAATGATTTCTGAAAGATAAGGGTTATATGGTATGAGATGTCTGAATATTAACGCTATCCCCACGGACCCATTACAGATGAAAACATACCTGGCAGCACGACGTTAGTATTAATTAAGGACATGAGTTGCTCAACATTTCGGAACCTAAACATCTCAGTGAGGATTGGATTGGTAACATCAGGCACTTCAACTATCTTTGTCGACTCGTTAAAGCGGATGGCAACAACGGAATTACAAATCTTGAAATGATTGTTGCTTCTTGTCACATCGAAGCCACTAAGCTCGTACATAGCTCCCTCCCTAAGAACGTCTCTGAACGTGTTCAAACGATGGACAAATACAGAGGCTTGGATGAGAGATGACTGCAAGAAGAGAAGATCCGTAAATCATAAATAAGAGACGGTGACCTAAGATGGCAGAACAACTAATAAAAAAACATTTTATGACACAGATACCTGATCATCTAAGAACAACATGTCGATGCCCACAAGTTCACCAGCCTTCTTCACATTCTTTAGCTCCCAAAAATCGGAGTAGGCGTGTGACAACGGTTTGAGTGTCACGTCCTGGCTTCAACTCAGAAAGAGATATTCAGGAAGCAGCCATCTTTCTTGGACGATTATTTTTGTAAATCAAGTGGAAAGGAGGGATGAATCTGCGGACACCATGAACCCGAAAATGCCTATTTATAGGTTCGAAATCGTAAAGAAGCTGAAGAAGATGGAGGTTTTGAAGTAATGAGACGTAGTGGAGTCGAGTTAACCGATATTAAATGCAAGGTTTAATGGCTTCTTCTTTTAAGTACGGTGAATCCGTTTCTCAATCAACAGTTCGACGAAGAGAAAGCGATTAGGGTTTTTTTCAGTGGTGACAGTGAAGACTCTGAATGAATTTCCATTGGGCTGATATTAAGTATAAGTCTAGGCCATACATATTAAAAGCCCTAAGTTGTAAATCTTTCTCCCGTTTCGACTAAGCCTAACAAAGACGTTTTCTAAATAACGAAAGTGATGGTTTCAGCTTAGGGGATGCCGCTTACGTGGCGTGCTCGGAATCACTAGTGGCTGAGGTGGCAGCATGAGAAGATAGTGTGTTCTACTTTATATATATAAATAATTTTCTTGTGTTCTTGACATTATATTCTCTTAACCACATTTATCTGGCAATTGTAAAGAGAAATAATAAAATCGGATATTTTGTGATACAAATGTTAGAAACTATATTATATCAAAATCAATGACATTTACCTAATTTGTTGCTGAAATATGATTCGCAAATAAGTCCATCTTTTATTTTTTTGATTCCTCTACTTTGCGCCAATGCTTCTGACTCGTTCACAAGGTTTTGCCGTCTAAAGGCATTGGGGGATTAAGATACACCAAGCAATCTAAAGGAAAAATCTCCAAATATTACTACTTTAAAGGACTAAAACGTAATTTAGCAGAATCACGACTCTTCCGGTTTAGTGAGTTCTTCTCCCACCTGTTATCGCCGGCGTTCAGCAATCCCCGAAAGAAGCATCAGAAGAAAATGTACGGAGACGCTA
This sequence comes from Brassica oleracea var. oleracea, assembly GCF_000695525.1. Classification (NCBI taxonomy): domain Eukaryota; kingdom Viridiplantae; phylum Streptophyta; class Magnoliopsida; order Brassicales; family Brassicaceae; genus Brassica; species Brassica oleracea. Next base: position 1,930,940 of record NC_027754.1, on the reverse strand, counting down.
CGAATTGGAACGAGGATGAGTATAGAGAATCAATCCTGAAGGAACGAGAGATTCAGACTCGTACCGTCTTTCGAACCGCCTGGGCTCCAAATCCTAATCCGGACGCCTTTGTTGTCGCTTCCAGCGACGGAACCCTAGCTTTCCACTCGATGAGCTCTCTCGTTTCCCAATCGGCGGCGTTTGGGTACTCGAAAGGTGAGGACTTTATGGTGGCTGTACCTGAGGGAATGGTTAGGGCACACGAAGGGCCCGCGTATGATGTCAAGTTCTATGGCGAAGACGAGGATGCTTTGCTCCTCAGGTAGATCTAAATCACTGTTCGTTAATTCATAGCTCTGGGATTGATGTGGAATCTGGAATATGCTGTAGTTGTGGGGATGATGGTAGAGTTCGAGGATGGAAATGGAGAGACTTTGCTGATTCTACAGAGAACCATGTCAAGCCATTGCTTGAATTGACTAATCCACAGCACAAGTGAGTCTTCTTCACTTGATTCTTAGTGCAAATGCTATAGCTACAAGGAGTGTAATAGGGTGTGAAGTGTCAGTCTCCATAGTAGTTCTGTGTCACTAGTGAGTCTTGTTTATTACCTGATCTCTGTCTATTAATGCTATAGTTAAGAGAGTGTAATAGTTCTGTGTATTAGTTTGGTATGAATCTATGGAACTGATGCTCCATTGTTTTTATTTTCTCATAGAGGTCCTTGGGGTGCTCTTTCACCAATGCCCGAGATCAATGCCATTTCTGTTGATCCCCAGGTTTGAACTGTATTTCTGTTTTGTAGTTTCACCTTGATGATGTAGTGTTGTGCTTCCCATTGCTTGCTTACGTTTCTCCATTTTTTTTCGTTTATGATATAGTCAGGAAGTGTTTATACAGCTGCTGGTGATTCTTGCGCATATTGTTGGGACATGGTATGTATTTTATCGTGGTGAATGTCTACTGCTGTATTCCAACAATAGATTTGATGACAATACATCTTAACTTCCCAAAATTTTATTTTGGTGTGTAACCATGATTTTTTTTAGGAAAGTGGTAAAATAAAAATGATCTTCAAGGGCCATTCAGACTATTTGCATTGTCTAGTTTCGCGTAGTTCTGCAAGCCAGGTAATGATGTTTCGATAAATATTACAAGTGCAGCTTCATATCACGTTTGGGGTTTTTGTCTGATCCTAGTAAGTCTTTTGCACCAGATATTGACGGGTTCGGAGGATGGGACGGCAAGAATCTGGGGTATCTTTCTCGTGCCTATTTCTATTTTCTCCTGTAATCTCTAGTACTATTGTTTAATTCATCTGTGATTTAAAAAAAATTTGAAATCATTTAAGTCTTCATGTTGGTGCTTGGGGATTTAATGCTCCTCAATTTTGTTGAATGCTTTCTCAAAACTCAGTTCATAAGCCTTGTGTGTTTGTCAACCAGATTGCAAAACAGGGAAATGCATTAAAGTGATTGGCTGCCAGGAAAAGAAGTCCCGGTTTCGCATTAGTTCTATGGCTCTCGATGAAAGTGAAAGTTGGTTGGTAAGATTTAAGCAAATGGAAAACTCATTGTATGTTCCTTACCTGATCATGAAGAAGTTTAAAGACCTGATTGTCTCCTATTTTCAGGCATGTGGACAGGGTAAAAATATAGCTGTATGGAATCTTCCTGCCTCAGAATGCGTATCAACAATATCCTCCCCTGCTCATGTACAAGATGTGATGTTTGATGAAAAGCAAGTAAGCAGAACTAGATTAAAATCTAAGCAGTGTAATCTAAGGTGTTATTTGTATACCAAGGCTTAATAGTTTTTTTAGTATCAGCTCAGCTGAAATTGATAAAAATAACAAAAAATATACTGATTTTTAAAAACTGGAAACACTGATGAACCCATTGTCTTAATTCCTTTGAAAAGGGTGAACATTTTGTTTGCTACTGTTGTTTCAACACATAAACTAACGAGTATCAACACAAACAGATTTTGAGTGTAGGAGCAGAACCACTTCTAAGGCGTTTCGACTTAAATGGAGCTTTGCTTTCTCAAATTCAGTGTGCTCCTAGTTCAGCATTTTCAGTTTCCTTGCATCCAACAGGAGTAAGTTTCTTATCCCTTTCTCAACACGTCTTTTTTTCAACCCTTGTTCTATACTCAGTTTCTTTTCATCCAAGCCTCAACAATCGAAATACCCAGAGATAAAGCTATGTTATTGTTGTATATGCTATTGTGAAGTTGTTTCCTCTTTTAGGAGTATAAGCTCTTGATGTTTTAACCGCTTGATCCAATGCTTGGTGCATATTACAGGTAGTTGCTGTGGGAGGCTATGGAGGTCTTGTTGATGTCATCTCTCAATTTGGAAGCCATCTCTGCACGTTTCGTAGCAGCTCATTGTGAATCTCTTTAAAATAAGCTTTTTATTAGCCAGGTGATTGGCCGTTCTTAAGTTGTTTCCCCTGGAAAAGAGTTCAAGATTTCATCCGTTTCACAAATGTTCCGTTGTGGTTAGTGGAAACTGTAGTGTTTTTGGTCTGGTTCGGCTTGATTTGACTATAGACCAAATTATTGGAACCGGTTCTTGGTTCAGTAGTTGGTATCGAATGTGCGAACTCTTTCGAACGCAAGGCTATTGAGTCGGTTTAGTCTGAATCTCGTATGAATGGGAGAAGCGTAATGCACTTTCCTTTCGACCTTTAATTATTGCGGAGTCCTATCCTCTTAGACAAGTGTGACGAAAACACATTTTAACCATTTTATAAGAAGACAAAGTTGACCATCACTTAATGCTAAACATCTTAAACAACAAATAATCGTGTACATGACTTTTTCTTTTAATAAAATGCTTTGAAAATAGAACACATAAGCATTTAAGTGAATCAATAAATTATCCTATCTTCTTTTGAATAATAATAATAAAAATGGTGAAGAGGGTAGTCTGGTGATACTGGCTAAATAATTTTGTAAAGAAGATATAGTTATTGTTGGTGGAAAATACGATATCTTGATATTATATATATATCATCATTAGTAAAACAAAGTAAAAACCTGCAAGTTTATAAGATCATTAGCATTGGAGGTGCTTGAAATTCTTCTAATTAAGAAATTAAAAACATGAAAAACATAAGAAGAGAGATAACAAGATGAGTTTATTGTTTGAAAGATTCTCAAACAATTATAAAAGAAATCTTAAACTATGTGTCAAGTTATAAATGATTAATTTTTTTTTTGTTTTAAATTTAATTTTATCAGTATTTTATAGTTAAGAAAGTCATATAAGATACCCACCAAACCAATGATGCTATGTAAAAAGGCTAAGGTGGTGAAAGGTAGGGATTTAAGATATGAAAACACCCATGCATGTCATTGTTTTCACTGACAGTAACAGTCTCTCAACCCATTATTCCTTGGTCCATTGGTATTTATTGTAAATATTATTGTTCCTTAGCAGTAAAATTAAGTTCATTCACATAATTGTGAAAGCTAGCCGTTTCTATTCAGATATTTTAAAACAGAAAATAATCTTTCCAAATAGCTGATAAAAATATATATATTTTAAAGCCTGATAAAAAATAATTTTATCAAGTTCATTTAGTACAAATCACTGAATAACCCTCCAAATTCCCAAAGTGTGAAAATATTGAAAAAAAAAACTAGAAGGAAAATAAATCAATGAATATGTTGTTGGTATTTAAAGGAAATAAATATCTCCACCGCTATTCAATAAAGTCTTCCGTCACCATTGTTGTCATCTTCCTCTCTCTGTCTCTCGTGATTCTCTTTCGAGGAAGGAGACACGATACACCGATTCATCAGCTTCCCCGTGCCATTTCCGCTTTTCAACAATCTTCCTAGAATCCACTTTAAGATTCCTTAGATTCACTAACAACAATCCCTCTGCATGCGTTTCGTTTCTTAAAACCTAACTCTTTGCAAATGGAGATTTTGGATTCTGGAGGCGTCACTATGCCGACGGAGAACGGTGGTGCCGATCTCGATACGCTTCGTCACCGGAAACCGAGATCGGATTCTTCCAATGGACTTCTTCCTGATTCCGTAACTGTTTCCGATGCTGACGTGAGGGATCGTGTGGATGTAAGGTACACGTATCGGCCGTCGGTTCCAGCTCATCGGAGGGTGAGGGAGAGTCCACTCAGCTCTGACGCCATCTTCAAACAGGTAATCAATCTTAAGAGGAGAATTTCAAATTGACTTGTTATCTTCTTGACTTGCATATTTAAAGATTTTTTTTTTATTTTTATTTGAGTAATGTGATTGTTTTCATCATGGCAGAGCCATGCTGGACTATTCAACCTGTGTGTAGTAGTTCTTGTTGCTGTAAACAGTAGACTCATCATCGAAAATCTCATGAAGGTTAATTTGTTACTTACTTCTTTCTCCTCTTCCTTCAAACTTATGAGACCTTACATAATTGTTCATTCATGTAGTACGGTTGGTTGATCAGAACTGATTTCTGGTTTAGTTCAACGTCGCTGCGAGATTGGCCCCTTTTCATGTGTTGGTACAAATGCTTCTTCTTTCTTTGTACATATGGTGATTCAGATTTTTTCAAGTTTTTGAACTTTATGTGGCAGTCTCTCCCTTTCAATCTTTCCTTTGGCTGCCTTTACCGTCGAGAAATTAGTACTTCAGAAATGCATATCTGAACCTGTGAGTAAACTGCTGTCTATCCTTTACAGGGTTGTTCGTTGAACGACAAATTTTTATCCTGAACAACTTATAAGTTTCTTTCTGTAGGTTGTCATCATTCTTCATATTATTATCACCATGACCGAGGTCTTGTATCCAGTCTATGTCACTCTAAGGTGAGATTTAAGCTTGTGATACTCTTTTTTTTGTTAAAGTTTTGTTTGCTGACTAGATGATCTTGAAAACGGACAGGTGTGATTCCGCCTTCTTATCAGGTGTCACGTTGATGCTCCTCACTTGCATTGTGTGGCTGAAGTTGGTTTCTTACGCTCATACTAACTATGACATAAGAACCCTAGCTAATTCATCTGATAAGGTAAAAGAAGTGATATAATATTGGTCACTTGCATTGTGTTTTACTATTTTGACCAGACACTGTTGAAAACTGTAGGCCAATCCTGAAGTCTCCTACTATGTTAGCTTGAAGAGCTTGGCGTATTTCATGCTTGCTCCCACATTGTGTTATCAGGTAATCTGATGCGTCTTCTGCTAATTGTATCATACATTATCTTTCACTTGCAAAAGTTTCTTGTCTAAAACCTTGCGTCTTCGCTTTACCCAGCCGAGCTATCCACGTTCTCCATGTATCCGGAAGGGTTGGGTGGCTCGTCAATTTGCAAAGCTGATCATATTCACTGGATTCATGGGATTTATAATAGAGCAAGTGCGTTTTTAACCTTTCCTTGTGAAAATCATCATTTCTGCATTGTTACCCGCTTAACTTCATGTTCTTTTGGTACTTCTTTGTTGCAGTATATAAATCCTATTGTTAGGAACTCAAAACATCCTTTGAAAGGGGATCTCTTATACGGTGTTGAAAGAGTGTTGAAGCTTTCAGTTCCAAATTTATACGTGTGGCTCTGCATGTTCTACTGCTTCTTCCACCTTTGGTATGCCGCCATCCCATCACATGATTAATTTAGTTTCTCAGAGACTGAGATGTAATGTCAGTTTCTGATCATAAACCACGTTGCACTGTTCTTGTCCACAGGTTAAACATATTGGCAGAGCTCCTCTGCTTCGGGGATCGTGAATTCTACAAAGATTGGTGGAATGCAAAAAGCGTGGGAGATGTGAGTTTTCATCAATCTTGTCTTATTCAAAAATCATATTATGTTTACGTTACTAACCAAAATTCATGTACGCACTGTCTACCTTTGTCAGTATTGGAGAATGTGGAATATGGTATGGTTCTCTTCTTGAAACATCCCCTTCTTTTTTTATACAAAGCAGATTAAGAAAAGCTTATTGAGATCTTGTTTTTTCTAATAGCCTGTTCATAAATGGATGGTTCGACATGTATACTTTCCGTGCCTTCGCAGAAATATACCGAAAGTGAGTGTAGTTAATTGCGATGATCGATATTTTTTTCTGTGCTTCATAAATTTAACCCTCCACTCATTTTTTTCCAGGTACCCGCTATTATCCTTGCTTTCTTAGTCTCTGCAGTCTTTCATGAGGTATAATACATACCTTCCACATTAACCCTGGCTCTAGCTATTGAAATAAAGGCTAACACTCAAAAGTATTGTTCTTACTTATATTCTCGTGTGTTACAAATTTCCTTGCAGTTATGCATCGCAGTTCCTTGTCGTCTCTTCAAACTATGGGCTTTCTTGGGGATTATGTTTCAGGTATAAAAGAATTAACAAAGTTTCCGCAGTCAGTTCTCACAAACAATCTTCAAGCTTCTGTCACCTTTAGTTACATTTTCTGATCATGCAATGTGTGTTTGAGTAGGTGCCTTTGGTATTTATCACAAACTACCTACAAGAAAGGTTTGGCTCCATGGTATGCTCTCTAAACTGGAAAAGTAACTCTTTTGTTTTCTGATGGATAGTCACTTACACATCTTTAACTTATCATGTTGAAACTTAAAACAAAAACTCTGTTTTTGGAATGTGATGATTAGGTGGGAAACATGATATTCTGGTTTACCTTCTGCATTTTCGGACAACCGATGTGTGTGCTTCTTTATTATCACGACTTGATGAACCGCAAAGGAAAGATGTCATAGATGTGTATGTTCTGATACTAAAACAGGGGAAAATGGTGTGTTTTAATCTTCTTACAAATTGTCAATTGAAGAAGTAAAGAAAAATAAAGTGTGTATCAGCAAAAGTTTTGGTAGTGTTACACAGACTTAGAAGAGAAAGAATCATGTTGAGTTATGTTTCTCTTTATCCTCCTTGTCTGTTCACTTGATCTGCTGCTTCTTATCTTTAACAAGAAGCCCATAAAGGAAAGTGGGTTTAGATGTTGGATTTTGTTTTTCTGTTTTTGGAAATTTAGGTTTTTATTGTTATATCAAATCTAGTAAAAAACTTTGCTGCCTAGATTTCTGAACAAGAAAAACACGTAATGTGGTAAATGCATGGGGATTGTATGAAAACAAATCTAGTTGAATGGTGGTCCCATTTGTTAAAATCTAGTTGAACGATGGAGTATATGTATTTAAGGTAAAAAGATCTTAAATTAGAATATATGTTTAACTGTTTAGGACCTGAGGGCCTTGGACTATAGCTACCGACCTTCTTCTACATTTAAATATATTTCTTTATTTTCTTTTGTCAGCATATTTTAAAAATATCGGCTTATTTTCTACTGTTAAATCAATTTCACAGTAGAAAGTTATATTTAAAATATCGGATTACTATCCCAAAATTCGAACTTTCAGTTTTCCAAAATATCTGAAACAAAAATTATTCAAAAAATGTCTTCTCTCTTACCCATACAACAAAGAACAAACAGTAGACAGAACCGTGCGAAGGATTTTTCATGCTATAGGCCAAACTAAAAAAATATTCTACAGTAAAATATTAAAATATAATTATTTTTGTAACATGTGTTATTAGAAAATTAAAAAAAAAGATTTTTATTTTTATGTTTCATTTATAAAATAAAAATGTTAAGATAAAATTTTTATTTTAGCCTAAATAATATTTATTCAAAACTTATATCATGAGGTTTACTTTGCAAGATTTAGAATAAATAATAATAGACAAAAAAGTAATCACAATGATATCAATATTTATTTAGGCTTAGAAATAGCTAATATATTTTTATTACAGTTATATTTTATAAAAAATAAAAAAATAAGTGTCATATATTAAATAAAAAGAATAAAATATTCAAAGATAATATAGATATAACAGCCGTTAATTGATTTTAATACTTGGGCTTTGACTATAGCAAAAAAATTTTAAGAACGTAAATTGTTTTTTTTTTCTAAGATTGTAAATATCATTAATGAAAATGAAGTTTGGTTACAAAATTCATTGAAACCCAATCTGCTAAACAGCTATTATGTTCTAAGAGGCTGCAAAAAAAGTAAAAACCCTCCAAGAAACCCATGAATTAGTCCAAGCAAATCATAAGAAGAACTTGAAGCTAATAATGACTAGAACAAGAGACAACAAATTTAGATCTCCCTAGCTTCACGCTTCTTGTTCTACCAGGAATGACCAGAAAACAAACAAGAGAATAGCTATGACAAGTCGATCGGACGAGCACTCATCCGAAGGTGGCTCTAAGCAGCTTCGACGGAGGCGCCTGGATCACGCCCCTGAGCACTGCTGGAGGAGGACCGTCAACCAAAAGACCTGAAGCTAACGCAGTTGGAAAACAAAAGATGTTGACTTGAAGGGCAACCGGTGAAAATGAAGAACGTGAGGAAACTCCGATCAAGCGTGGACGGTAAAAACAGCGGCTCCCCATCCGGCCACCCGAACTGGGGAATGACTCAGAGGGTTCGGCGGAGACGACGAGTGAGCACCAAAGCTTCCACTGGAGCGAAGACTAGAGAAATTAGAACACAGAAGGAGTACGAAGACTCCTCAAGACAGGCTACAACACCGATGAGCGAGATCTCCACTTCAAGCAAGAACGCCACCACAACGGGTCGTCCTCAAAACCCTAGAGTCGATGTCATGAGCGAGAAGAGAGAACCAAGCATACACTATAGCTTCGCCATGGTTTTCGTCTCAAGAACTAAAGGAACAAGAGGTCCTCAGTGGCGACCCTCACCGCCACGTTTCTCTCAGATCTGAGAGGAGAAGCTCTAGGTTGACCTTGAAGCAAACGACAGAGAGAACCGACTGGAGCAAGACACAAGGGCTAGAACGGAGAAAGCAGCAACACATCTCACTGTCTAGCGGATTAAGGATCTCAGATCTGACCCAGATCTGAGCGCAATCGGCTCAATAGAGGAAGATTCAAGGCCCCTAAGATACCCCGACTTTATCATCCCTCGCCGGAGTTCCAGAAAAGCCAGAGACACCAATGACTTCAGTTAGAACCGGTGGAGAGAATTCCAACGGACCCAGAATCGCCAAACAAAGAGGCAAGACTGGGAGGGGGCATCATAGGGTGGAGGCGCTACAGGAACATGCGGAACAGATGCCTCACGGTGACCAGCGCCGGAAAGCAACTGACCACTGACAATGAATCTTTTATATATGAATACAATAGTCCGGGGATCAAATAGAATTTGGTTAACAAGTAAACTTAGTAATCAAGTAAATCTACAACAATCTATAATAATATCACATAATAATTATAACACTTTCTTCTTGGTGTTTATTACAAAAAACTATTTCATAAATATATTATCTCGTAAAAATTCTTACTGGTAAAATCAATGGAAAACATCATGGTTAAACATCATGGTTAAAGAAAAAAACATCATGGTTAAACATCATGGCACACAATTACTTCTTTTCAATACATATGCATTGAGATCTTTGAGATGACGCTATCGATAAGATGAACTAATTTTAACTAATTTCTTGAAAGTAGCACTGACTAACACTTTAGTGAATAAGCCAACCAAATTATCACTCGAACGAACTTGTAAGACACTGGCATCATCATTATTCTACAGTGCATGGGTCCTCTATGATTTGATCATTTTTCTTGGATTGTATTGATCTTAAAATCATTAGAACAATGATAAACTTCATCTTTGAAATTGTAAAATTCTCCTTAGGTGTCTATCATTCTGTGTGTTCTTAGTTGCCTCGTTAAAACTTTGTCAAGGAAAACCCTAGTGGGACGAAAGCGATGATAAGGAAAAAAGTACAACCACACACATTTTTATATTTCTTGCTCTGGAATCAATATTTTTATGATATACATTCCGATCAAATATATTCCATTGGGGAACTGAGCTTAGTAGAATAAACTCTTTTAATTTCTCTAGTCTTTTTAGACTTTTGATCCATAATACTCTTTTAAGATAGACAATAATTTCTTGGTTATTTTGGCTTCAAGCCAAATCTCTTTACATACAACCGTCTTATCATCTCTCTTCTACGTATGATTTTACATGGTATCAGAGCAATAAAAGTTCTGTGACCTAATCTTTGTCGATTGATAATAGGTTTTTCTGCCTATTGCAAATGTTGTAGTATAGTGGGGTGAATGTCGAACCAGTCCTAGTGATGTGAATCAGTGAGAATACAATTCATTTCTTAAGCTAAGCAGATTCAATAGTGGTGAGTGTGTGACAAGTAACAATAGCAAACAGAGCAATACAACAAGGTTTTAATCAATTTAGACAAGTGAATCCATGGGTATTGGGAATTGACTTCAAGTAACTAAGATCCAATCTAGGTGACAAGCTTTCAATCAAAGTAATCTCTTAAGTCTAAACACAATTTTAGACAAGTCCTATGTCTAGGTAAATGTCCATTTGCTTAGAAATCATTAAACATCAAATGTCTTTGGCTTAATT
>NC_027754.1:1918057-1920087 GCF_000695525.1 Brassica oleracea var. oleracea | reverse complement strand
CATCCCCCATGTTGCAAGCTTTAAAGAGATAAAACTCACTCATTAAAGTTTTCTCCACTTTCTCCATGTTGCACACACCTTTAGAATACCAAAAATAAGAAGAATAATGAATAGTAATGAGTTTTATAGGTTTTAAGTGAATAAAAATGAGTCTAAAGGCTTAAAATTCGAAGGCTATTGTTGATGTTGCTAGGGTGGCCGCTAGGAATGTCATACTGATATGTGTGTAGTATTTTGATCATAAATCCCTCAATACAGCTCCAAACGACTTGAAACCACCTCCATTGTAAAGCTAACTCAATTTACCATGTCTTCCCAAAAGACAAGTTTCAAAAGATATCTTTAAGACCTTCATCCATGCTTGTCTTTCACACGTTCGGTTCAAGACTCCTCGAAAGCTCCTTTTGTGCTCTAATCACCTCCAAAACTCCAAACAATTCATCCAACACCTACAAGATGCAAATGTACATGCAATAGACTCTAAATGCAAATAAATGTAAGGTTAATGCATGAATATATATGAAATAACAAAGCTAAAACTATGCAAAATCACAACACATCAACTCCCCCACACTAGTCCTTTACTTGTCCTCAAGTAAACTTTCAAGAACATGGGAAGTGATGTTTCAATACACAAATAGAAATTCATGACCTTAAGAAACTCTTCATGCCATCGTTGTGATATCCTTACAAAATCATACCAAATAGCAAGAGCAAGATGTTTTTATTAGCTCTAACTTCTCTAGGCCTATCAATTCCTTTGATCTTTTAACTCATTATCATGAATCCTCAAATCAACCAACTCTCACATTCAATAAGAAATATCATAAGTGAATTCTCGCAAATTGCCAATTGGTCCAAATCATTTGGTTTGGTGAGAAAAAATGGCTTAATGTGAAGAATGAGAAGGGTTCAAATACATTTTGCTATGGTGACTTACACTCATGAATAGGAGCTTGATCATTGTGCAAAATTTATCTAAGAAAAGGAGTAATTAATGCATACATAAATCGGTTCTCATCATTGTACCCTTTTCCTAGACAATTTCTAAGTTCTACCCTTTCTTTTCTTCATCTCAAATCCCAAATATACACCCATTTTCATCTCTTACACAATGAACACTCTTTTCTTTTCTTTTCTTTGTCTTAACAACTATGTATCTTAGCTCAAAAAATTGTTATCCCCATTCTCTTATTTATTTATTTTTTTTTTCTTTTTGGGGTTTTTATTGACACAATCTAAGCTATCTCCATTTTTTTTTTTTTTTTAAGACACACTTTTTTGATTCATTTCCTTTACATAATCTTTCCCAATTCAATCCTCAAGATCAAAATAATTAAAGCACATCATTCCAACCACCATCCTAGATGCTAGCCCAAAACAGGTCCTAATGCTATCCACCATCCTAGATGCTAGCCCAAAAGAGGTCCTAATGCTAGCAAGAGTTGAGAACAAATCAATGTCGCTCCTAATACTTTCAAGATTTTACACATGACAAGCTTTCACAAAAAGTCCTCACTCAACAATTGATGATGGTTTGAAAGAAGGGAAGGGTTTAGGGTATGGACTACCACTTGAGTTGTCAAAAAGATTGGTAAAACGGTTTATACAAGCTCAAGTGTGTGTAAAGCCATGATTTAGTACTCAAGAGACCATAAGCAAGAAGCATTAAGTTCATTTTAGTCAATTAAGATCGGAGTTGGTTTCAAAGAGTAAGATTCAATGAGTCTTACGAGGAGTTTTCAAGGCTCAAAGTCTACAAGAAATTCAGAAGAAGCTCAAGCTACTTATTATGATTCAAAAGGGTATCAACAATGAGTTCATTGCATGAGTCCTTTGTAGGGATTTTACCTATGCATTCTATATGATCTAGACTCAAACCTAAAGATGCAATCATGGAGTTGGAAAAGTCTTTTCTCTTTGGCACTCTTGATGTCAAAATTCAGCATCTTAACAGCCCATAATGCCTTGTACTCAAGCTCTACTGGCAGATGGCAAGCTTTCCCATAGACAAGATTGAAGGGAGTGGT
>NC_027754.1:1917449-1917957 GCF_000695525.1 Brassica oleracea var. oleracea | reverse complement strand
CAAACACGTTCCCCCACGACTGAGCCCGCGGGTCCCGTAGCAGTCCGAGTGGCAGCGGAGCCAGCTCTTCGAAGATCCCACCAGGATGATAAATAGTTGGGCGACAGTCTATCTGGTCGAAACAAACTCTCTTGCGAACCTGTCTCAAAGGCGTCGGAGACCGACCAGACTCATCTGTGTCGCCACGTTCGGAACCAGTCGCGGAATCACCTTGGTCTCTCCCTCTATCCTCACTTCCACTCACATCACTGTTCCCGACTTCAACACGATCTGCGTCTTCATCACGAATCATCCTATGAGCATCAGCGACCAAAAGACGCTGAGATAGAGTAATGTTTTCCGTGTCCCGAAGAGCATCGCGATGAATCAAGTCGAAATCATCCAGAGGACTACCGGTCGCTGACACATCTCTGGTCGGACTCGGAGAATCTGCGATGTCCTTCCCTTTCTCTTCTCGCGACAATCGACTTCTCGAAGGCATGTTCCTTAATTCAGGGGACGACTACAA
>NC_027754.1:1874048-1917342 GCF_000695525.1 Brassica oleracea var. oleracea | reverse complement strand
CACAGGCCTAAATGGGCCTCAAAAGGCCGCCTAAATGCCCAGAAACCTACTCGCGACGGTTCGGTTTCTCGCTCGAACCGATTTTCAATTAGGTTGTCTGGCCGGAATCAATTCCTGGTCTTGATTTAAACCGGTTCCCGGTTAACCAGCAAAACCGATCCCCGTCGCTTTATCCAAGATGATCTATCACCCGAGTAAACTGTATCCCACTATAAAAGCAAGTCAAGGCAAGCGCTACTCTGAGCGACCAGAGACACCTACAGAACACCACGCGACTAAAACCACATACCGACGACTAAATGGGAAGGGTTATCCCTTGTATTAGAGCCTGCTATCTGAATAAACCTGACCCACAAATTCACTGAGACCGCCATGTCGCTCACAAGTGAACTGGGGGGGGGGGCTTATTGTAGGAGATGGATTACACCCCTCCACAAGGTCCATCGAATAACAGGCCCTAATTCAGCAAGTTGGATCAGTTTGGTCGGCTCGGCCGCCAAACATATCGGCTCGACCTTAGAGTACTTTTAGCTGGTCGAGTAAGCCGACCAAACGTACCCGACTTGGAGAGAACCTTGTCCAGGCCCGCATACTCGGCCTCTCGCATCAAGGCCCGAAGAGGTACGAAATTAGGGCATCAAGGGCAAGAGTCCTATGAAAGGGGAAGGGCAAGCAAGAAGGAAAGGACTTTTGGACGATTGAACAGACCGAGCGGCTAGATCTAGGGTTTTAGGCGATCTCTTTGATCTTGTTACTCTTTGATCTTGTTGCTCTTTCACTTTCCTGTCACTCTTGTAACCCTTCAGTTCAAATCAAATAAAACGTCTTTAGTCATCCCATATCTGACTTCTTTCATCTTAGTCGACTGAATCCCGTTTAAACAGGACTGAAGCGACGACTCCCGATGGCGATTCCGGAGCTTCTACGGCGGCGATTCTGAGCACAGTCGCGGATTGTTGACGACGACGGCGTGAATCGTGGATTTGAGCTTTGATTTGCGACGATGATTGAAGCTCTCGGCCACGACGGAGGAGATGAAGCTCACGGCGACCATGAGCTGAGAGCACGACCCGTGGGGGCTTGAGACGAGACGCGACAAAGAACTGCAACCACCGGTGGATGAGACCTCACGTTAACGGCGTCCAGTTTCAGAGGAATCCTGTCGCGGAGAAGCTTCCCGGGATTAAACCAGCTGCGGCCTTATGTCGAGGAAACCATCCAGGAGATTTCGCCAGCTCTTACCGCGACATATTGAAGCTGCGTAGTGAACCTGATGACCGCTGGCAACCTTTGCGGGATGAAGCCGACGGCGACCAAGCTTCGACGAATCCATGATCTCGACCGCATGCAGTGTTCGCGGGCAGGGAATGGTCGCGGCGAGACGTAAACGAAAACAACAGGGCGTTTCGCGAGTGATGATCGCGACATGAGTAGGTTGCGGCCTGTGAACATGTTTCGCGGGCTTTGATCGCAGGCAATGAGTGGCCGCGGACCGTGTTCGAAACTAAGCATTTTACTATTTTACCCTTGTGTTTCTATGCCATTATAAATATAGACCCAATCTCAGAATATTATCTTGTTTTCTATCTAATGAAAACCACTTTTGGGGTGAAAGATCTAAATCTTGATCATTACTTTTGTGTTTGCTTGATTGCTTTGATCATTAATCATGTTTAGACTTAGATCATCTAATGATTTAGTGTCTACTATGATAATGAGTGAGTAGTCATCTTTTGATTCATGGGTTAGGAAGATTAAGTGATGATCTAGAATGTTTAGAGTTAGATTAATATGTTTCCTTGCTTGATTGAGTGATCTTAAGGCTAATCTAGAGTTGGTCATTTTAAATTAGAAATCTAGACATTTCATTGCCCGAAAGGTGTTCAGTGAAATGTCTGAGCCAACTCAACATGCTCTTAACTTTCCCTACCAAAGATATTTGATGTTAGGGGATTTTAGATAGTTGAATGATATGTTCTTAATGATTGCTTGATTGACACAAACCAAACACATTTGATGTTTGATCAATAAGAGTAAATGAGCATTTGTCTTGACAAAGAACTTGCTTAAGATTGTTATATAGATTTAGGGAAATGTGATGATTGAAACCTTGCCATTTTAGATTGAATCTTAGTCATTTGAAATCAAATTCCTATACCCAAGATTCCTCCTTTATTCATTTGCTTGAAAGTTTGCTAGTTAATTGTGTTAGAGTCTTGTTAGTTTAATCTAATCACTTCATTACATTGGATGCACTTAGCTTAAGTATGAACATGTATTCTCATTGAATTGAAACACTTAGAAATGAATTGACATCTAAAATACTACATTGATTTGAATTAGGATAGAAACATCCTTATCAAATTTGGCCACCAACAAGCGGTGAAAACAGAGGAGCACGAGGAGGTCGTGGTCGTGGAGCATCTAACTCCGATCGAGCAGAAGCAATAAATTCCTAAAATTCTTCATCGTCTCCAGCTTTAACCGAGGAACAATGGAAATCCCTTACTCAGATGATTAATGACAAAACAAAATCTTCTGATCGGTTGACTGGTAAGCAATATGGTGATCTTATATTAGATATGGGTGCTTCTCATCACATGATTGGCGAGCTCTCGTTTCTACAAAATAAAGTCTCCATTCCACCGTGTCCAGTTGGATTTGCAGGCACTACAAGAAAAAGGGTGATGCAGGCACTACAAGAAAAAGGGTGATATATAGCATCCGTAAAATGCTATTATAGTGATACATAGGGGTGGGCGTTTGGGTACCCATTCGGGTTCGGTTCAGATCTATTCGGGTTTCGGATTTCCGGGGTCAAAGATTTCAGCCTCATTCGGATATTTCTAAATTTTGGTCTGGGTTCGGTTCAGATCTTTGCGGGTTCGGTTCGGGTTCGGATAACCCATTTAAATGATTTTTAAAATTTTAAAATTCATTATATACTTTATTTTTTTCAAAATCTATAAATAAAATACTATATTACATATAAATTTGAATAACATATGTCAAAATACCTAAACTTAATATATAAATTGGTTTGGTTTGAATATTTTAATAGAGAATCAATAGATATTTTAAATATTTTTGGTATTTTGAGTATATTTTAGCTATTTTCGATATTTACTTTTACCTATTTGTATATATTTTCAAATATTTTAGACAACTTAAGAAGTATCTTATATATTTTTCGATATTCTTAATATACATTAATCTAAAATTTTGAACCCGTTCAGATATTTAATTAATTTCGGTTAAGATACGGTACTACTTTTTCGGATCGGGTTCGGTTCGGTTCTTCGGATTCGATTTTTTTCCCAGCCCTAGCGATACATAGCATTCTGAACAGCGCTGTCTGCCCCCGTTATCTTTTCTTCGACACTTTATATAGCGGTTTTTATGTGCTATGTTAAATTATTTATTCAATAGCGTTTATTTGTTATCCAATTGTATATTGTATAATAGCAGATAATAATTGCTATTACATCATTATTAAAAAAACTACAAATAAAAATATTTTTAAAACTTTATATATATAAATTGGTTACATTACAGTTCTCCCGCTCTCGGAGTTTCCATTGGACGTCAAAAACAAATCGTAAATGTAATCACAAATGAAAAATACAAGGCATGTTACAACTGGGGACGACACTTGTCCCATGGTGAGTCTGAAAACTCGTGTGATCTCGTCCACATCACTCGGGCAAACTCGGAATTTCTCATCTTCTCATACTCAACCTTGCACTTATCAGCCTTAGCTACATAGAGAGCCTTCTCCTACAAGATTGTACAACTCAAAGGTCAAGAAATACTCAAGCATGTAACAGAACTTATTATGGACAACGATGTAGCTGCGTCATCTCCACCATCTACTGCTGATATATCTCCGACATCCCCTTCTCCTGTTACGCTGCCACCGTGTAACACTCAACAAGTTGTTGAAACTCTAGGTCGTGGACAAAGACCTCGAGTACCTTCAGTCAAGCTCAAGGACTATGTTACATACAATGCTATACATCTTGAAGACCCCTCGTCATCTCTCTCACACGCCTGTTCCACATCGTCTTCTGAAACTTTCCAAGGTAACTCACTGTACACATTAACTGATTATATATCTGACAAGAATTTTTCAGTTTCACATCAGGTGTTTCTCGCTGCTGTTATGGCGTACACTGAGCCACGATATTATTCTCAAGCCACTAAAGACGACATCTGGTGTGGTGCTATGAAACACGAGGTTTTAGCGCATGAGGATAGTGGCACTTGGGAAATTACATCACTCCCGGCTGGTAAAACAGCCATCGGTAGTCAGTGGGTATATAAATATAAATTCAACGCTGTTGGAACTATGGAATGCCCCAAGGCCCGTCTAGTTGCAAATGGAAACAACCAAGTAGCATCAGAAGTCTCCTTGATTTTCAGGAGACATTTGCCCATGTTGTGAAGATGGGTACCATCAGAAGTCTCCTTGCACTTGTGGCTGCGAAAGGTTGGGAAGTGCATCAAATGGGATGTTAATAATGTGTTTCTCCATGGTGATCTCAATGAGGAAGTTTATATGAAGTTACCACTTGGTTTTACTCATTCAGATCTTTCAAAAGTGTGTCGTCTTCAAAATTCTCTTTATGGTTTTTGTCAAGCTCCTCGCTGCTGGTTCGAAAATTATTAATGTGTTAACCGAGTATGGATTTGTTCAGTCCTATTCTGAATACTCTTTGTTCTCCTACACGAAAGGACTTCAGGAAATTCGAGTCTTAACCTTGTGGTTGCAAGCAACGACATTGATCTGCTCACCAAGTTTAAAGCATATCTGGGAAAATGTTTTCAAATGAAATATCTTGGCAAACTAAAGTACTTCCTTGGCATCGAGGCAGCTCACTCTGATGAAGGTATTTTCATCTCCCAAAGAAAGTACTCTATCGACATCATCTCCGATTGTGGTCTCCTTGGTTGCAAACCAGTTTCAATTCCTCTTGAACAATACCACAAGTCACATTCGGAAGATACTCCAGTCCTGACTGATCCTAGTAAATACCGTCGTCTTGTTGGTCGCTTGGTCTACTTGTCCATCACTCGGCCAGAACTTTGTTATACTATTCATCTTTTGTTTCAGTTCATGAAGCAACCTCGTGAAGCTCATTGGACTGCAGCTCTGCGCGTGGTTCGTTTCCGCAAAGGTTGTCCAGGCCAGGGCATGCTTTTTCGCACAGATAGTAATCTTGAACTATCCGTTTATGTCGAAGCTGACTAGAGTTCTCATCCAGAGAGTTGTCGCTCTTTAAGCACGTACGTTGTCTTTCTTGGCACGTCACCTATTGATTGGAAAACTAAGAAGCAAGATACAGTCTCCATGTCTTCAGCTGAAGCCGAATACAGAGCCATGGCCGCAGCAGTTAAAAAAAATGAATTGGATAGTTACGTTGGTCAAGGATCTTAGAGTCCCGACTGTCCCTCATGTTCGTTTTTATTGTGACAGTAAAGCTGCTAATCCAGTCTTTCACGAACATACAAAACATCTCGAATGTGATTGTCATAGTGTACGAGATGCGGTCAAAGCAGGCCTCATTTCAACGATTCACGTGAAAACAAAGGATCGACCTCTTAACCAAAGCTTTTAGGACGTCCTCAGTTTGAAGCATTTTCGTCCAAGTTGTGTTCATGACCTTCACTCTCCAACTTGAGGAGGATTATTAGGCAAGTGAATCCTAGATAAGGATTCTCTTGATACACCATCATTAACTTATGTTATGTTTCCAATTATCTCTAGGTTTATGGTTGGGAAGTCGGCTTATGTCTTTGTATATATACTCTTGTCTATTGTTAATATGAAGTCAAGTTGAGAGTCTCATTGTCGTTAGTTTACAGATGACATTTAGACCATTGAATTGTATTGTAAGTATTGAACTGATAAAAGTTTAGCCATTGACAGAAGTAATGATTAAAAGTTTAACCATTGGATTAATTTTCGGAATAGTAGTGACTTGGTCTTTGAACAAAAAAAGTAAAAGAATTTTGTGAATATTAGATATCTTAATCTCTAGATACGAATAGTTTCATTATGAGAAGAGCTCGGAAGTAGTTATGTTCAGAAAATTCAAAAGTTTTGATTACTTGTTGACCAAATATAGTTTGGTTCAAATCAGGTTAAACACACGGCTCTTGTTTAGACTGGTTTGACAATTCTACGGTCATTAATTTATTTTTGTGCTTCTTTACGTCTGCAGTCAGAGTGTCATTATCAGTTTCCTCTGAGTACATAATTTTCAGGTGCAGATGACACTAATGTAACTTCATTCATTATATATGTTTATATTTCATAGAACTCTGCTGACCATTTGTGTTATATATTTAAGTGAATAGGTGTAATGTTTCATGCGAACAATTGCAATTGTTTGTATGAACAGTTGCAACTATAGAAATAAAACATTGCACAACTATTGATGATTGCAATCTTTGGTAATAACCATATTAATTAATTGCAACCTTTGGTTTAACTCTTCACTAACCATTGTAACTCTTCACTAACCATTGCAACTCTTCATTAATCTTTGCAACTTGTGGTTTAACCATTACAACTATTGGTTGCAACTCTTCACTCTCTATATAAGGAGGTGTAGGCATTGACAAATGAAGGTAGAAAAAATCAGAAACTAATAGTTTGTAAGAAAGAGAGAGAAAAAAATTCATTGTTCAAAGATCATCAAAGACTTTGAAGAAACACATATAAACACTAAATCTCTATTTGTTACTCTTGTATCTTAGCCTAGAACAAGAGTGAGACTTTGATTGTTTTATCCTACAAAGGGATTTCGTGTAATCCAAGGTTTGGAATAGGGTCGAAATACTCTTTAAGGAAAGCACCGCGATTCAATCATTATCCAAGTATATAATTCACAATTTTACGGGTTAAAACCCTTAAAAACCAACAATCTTAAAGAGTAGTTTCTTGTGAATTATGGCTGGTGTATTGGTGCGAGAGATGACATCAAAGTTTGGAAAGTTAGATAAGTTTGAAGGAGTAGATATCCGGAGATGGCAAAAGAAGATGCATTTTCTCCTCACAAATCTAAATGTAGTGTATGTTCTAAGCATGCCTATGCCTACTGTACCGGAGGATGCTCAGAACGAGTCTCTGGATGAGACAAGGAAGCAACTTAAATGGGAAAATGACGATTACATATGCCGTGGCCATATTCTCAACGGTATGTGATGTTAGGAGTTTCAAGGCTCCTAAGACAAATGTTGTAAAAATACATGGCTGAGGATGCTTCTAGTAAGAAGTTCCTTGTTAGTAATTTTAATAATTACAAGATGTTTGATTCTAGGCCAGTTATGGAGCAATACAATGAATTGCTTCGTATACTAGGTCAATTTGCACAACACAACATGAAGATGGACGAATCCATCTCAGTATCGAGTATCATCGATAAGTTACCACCTTCATGGAAAGATTTTAAACACATGTTAAAACACAAAAAAGAAGAGTTGTCTCTTGTACAACTTGGCAGCCATTTGCGCATAGATGAATCTCTAAGGGCGTAAGAGAGAGAAAAACCCAAAAATAATGAGGCTGGTACTTCTTCCATCAATATGATGGAGGAAGGTCTGAGTTCTATGAATAAGA
This sequence comes from Brassica oleracea var. oleracea, assembly GCF_000695525.1. Taxonomy (NCBI): domain Eukaryota; kingdom Viridiplantae; phylum Streptophyta; class Magnoliopsida; order Brassicales; family Brassicaceae; genus Brassica; species Brassica oleracea. The sequence continues at coordinate 1,909,718 of NC_027754.1, read as the reverse complement.
ATAAAAGGAAACGATCCTTTAATAACAACACTTACAATGGATCTAACAAAAAGTTTAAGAGCATTTGTTGGAATTGTAACAAGCCGGGTCACTTAAATCGTGATTGCCGAGCATGGAAGGATAAAAATAAAACGGGACAAAACCGTTTGGGACAAGTGTCTAAGGACCAAGGTCCATCCACTCATCAAGGTCAAATCTCTGATTTTAACCTATATTCTAATGTAAATTATGTATCAAAGATTTATGAGGCATTTTATGTGCAGGATGATGAAGTGGCATGGTGGATTGACTCAGGTGAAACAACACATGTTTGCAAGGATCGTGAATGGTTCACTACATATGAGCAAGTTCAAGATGGATATGTACTTCATATGGGAAACGAGTCAACTGCCCCTATCCTAGGTCGTGGAAAAGTGGTGTTAGAGTTTAGTTCTGGAAAAACTTGATCTCAAGGATGTACCTCATGTACCTGGAATTAGGAAAAACTTAGTCTCTGGTAGTGTTTTAAATAAATGTGGTTTTAAAAAATTGTATGAATCCGATAAGTATATATTATCGAAGTGTGGTGTATTTGTTGGATTAGGATATTTTTGTAATGGAATGTTTATGCTTAATATTAATAAAGTTGTCAATTATGTTGATATGGCAAGTTCTAGTAAAAACGATTCATCTCTGTGGCATTCTAGATTAGGTCATGTACATTATAATCGCATGATTAATATGTCTAAAGAATGGTTAATTCCTACTTTTGATATAAATTTAGAAAAATGTAGTACTTGTATGTTAACAAAAATAATTAGGCAACCATTTAAAAGCATTGAAATAAAATCTATAGTGCTAGGACTTATACATAGTGATCTATGTGATTTGCATGCTACACCATCTTTAGGAAACAAGAAGTATTTTGTCACTTTCATAGATGATTATTCTCGTTTCTGTTATGTGTATTTATAACATGCTAAAGATGAGGCCTTAGATAAATTTAAGGTTTATAAAACTGAGGTTGAATTGCAACAAAATGGTTTGATTAAGAAGTTACGCACTGATAGAGGTGGAGAGTATTATGATCCTGTATATTTCCAATCCGTAGGCATTATTCATGAAACTAGGGCTCAATATACACCGCAACAAAATGGTGTATCATAAAGGAAAAATAGAATCCTAAAAGAAATGGTTAATTCCATGTTATCTTACTCGGGATTAAGTGACAGATTTTGGGGTGAAGCCATGTTAACGGCTTGTTATTTATTAAATAGAGTTCCTAACAAAATTACCCTTTATGAACTTTGGTATAAGAGAAAACCAAACTTGAATTATCTTCGAGTTTGGGGATGTAGGGCTGTTGTAAGACTACTCCAACCCAAAATTAAAACTTTGGGAGAGAGAGGCATTGATTGCATTTTTATTGGATATGCAGAGCATTCCAAAGCTTATAGGTTTTATGTAATAGAACCTAATGATTCAGTAGCAGTTCACACTGTAATTGAATCAAGAGATGAAATATTTGATGAAAATTGTTTTTCATCTATAACTATACCAAAGAATTTTGTTCCAAGTCCAAGTGGAACTAATAAAGGAGATGAAACTATTGTGTCTCCTAACATGTCACCTATGCTTCGTAGGAGCAAACGAGGAAGGATTGAAAAACCATTTGTTCCTGATTTTCAAATATATTTAGTTGAAAGATCAAGAGATGAGATTGGTTTCCAACACTCATATATGCTCCAGAGATGAGATGAGACTTTAAACAAAGAGAAGGTATTGATTATTTCGATACATATGCTCCAGTTGCTAGGATCTCTTCTATAAGATTATTAATTGCTTTGGCATCAATTAATAACCTTGTGATTCACCAAATGGATGTTAAGACAGCGTTCTTAAATGGTATTTTGGAAGAAGAGGTGTATATGAAGCAACCTGAAGGTTTTGTTATGCCTGGTAATGAGCATAAGGTGTGTAAGTTGATCAAAACATTGTATGGGCTAAAGCAAGCACCTAAGCAGTGGCATCAAAGGTTTGGTGAGGTTGTCTTATCAAATGGTTTCATGTTAAACCAATCAGATAAGTGTTTATATAGCAAATTTGACGAATCCGGTAACGGAGTAATCATTTGCTTGTATGTTGATGACATGTTTATCTTTGGTACTGACCTTAGACAAGTAGAGCTTACAAAAGCATTTTCGTCATCAAATTTTGCAATGATAGACACAGGGGAGGCGGATGTGATTCTTGGAATTAGAATCAAACGTGAAAACAAAGGACTATCTTTGACACAATCTCATTACATTGAGAAAGGTCTTAAGAAGTTCAATTGTGAGAATTGTTCTCCAATGAGCACTCCCATGGATGCGAGTGTGAAGCTTATGCCTAATACAGCACAAGTAGTATCACAACTCGAATATTCCCAAGTGATTGGTTGCTTAATGTATGCCATGACGAGCACTAGACCAGATATAGCTTATGTTGTAGGAAGGTTGAGTAGATACACTAGTAATCCTAGTACTCAACATTGGCAAGCCTTAAAAAGGGTGCTCAAGTATTTGAAAGGAACCATTAATTATGGTTTGTCATATGTCGGATTTCCTTCGGTGCTAGAAGGATATTCAGATGCAAGTTGGATTACTAACATAGAAGATCATTCTTCTACAAGTGGTTGGGTGTTTTTGCTTGGAGGAGGTGCCATTTCATGGGCTTCCAAGAAGAAAACTTGCATTACAAGTTCGACTATGGAGTCGGAATTCGTAGAATTAGCAACTGCTGGTAAAGAAGCAGAGTGGCTAAGAAACTTAGTGTACGAGATTCCATTGTGGCCGAAACCAGTATTACCAATTTCTATCCATTGTGATAGTCAAGCTACCTTGGCTAAGGCATATAGCCAAGTGTATAATAGTAAGTCTAGACACATGGGCGTTAGACATAGCGCAGTACGTGAGCTGATCACTCACGGGGTGATTACAATAGAGTTTGTTCGGTCTCAACAAAATTTGGCTGATCATTTGACGAAAGGATTAGCTAGGGACTTAGTGATTAAGTTGGTTAAAGGGGTGGGTTTAAAGTCCATTGAAATCTTTAATGGTGGGATACCCAATTCCCTTCTAATACGATGTTAGAGGCTGAATTCAATGTGGAAAACCTACACTTAAAGATTGAAGAACTTTTTTTTTTCATCCCAGGGTATGTGCTTGGACCTGCAAGAATTAAATAGGTTAAAATATTATTCTTAATAAATACTTTGGAAAAATGCGTTTGCAGGTGCATGAGTGAAAGTAGTTACCTATATGAGTGTGAAGTGATGCCGCTTCAATAAGCTGGGACTTGGCTTTGTACGCGCTCAAGAATGGATTGGGACACATGGCTAATAATAGTGTCAAGTATAAACATTTAGATTAGTGTAGAAACACATGTGTGTATTATCTCCATGTGCCCAAAATGGGTTGAAGGATTCAATCCGTAGGATATCCTGATTCTCGGACATTTGGAATGTGTAGTACACTAAGATGGAAATTCAATTCTTCGAATATTTCCATTTATGCATGAGTTTGATATATGTATTATTTATTTAATGAATCTATGATTACACTTAAATGGGGGAGGAATGTTATATATTTAAGTGAATAGGTATAATATTTCATGTGAACCATTGCAATTGTTTGTATGAACAGTTGCAACTATAGAAATAAAATATTGCAACTATTGATGATTGCAACCTTTGGTAATAACCATATTAATTAATTGCTACCTTTGGTGATTAACCATTGTAACTCTTCACTAACCATTGCAACTCTTCATTGACAAATGAAGATAGAAAAAATCAGAAACTAATAGTTAGTAAGAAAGAGAGAGAAAAAAAAAATCATTGTTCAAAGATCATCAAAGACTTTGAAGAAACACATATAAACACTAAAGCTCTATTTGTTACTCTTGTATCTTAGCGTAGAACAAGAGTGAGACTTTGATTGTCTTATCTTACAAAGAGATTTCGTGTAACCCAAAGTTTAGAATAGGGTAAAAATAATCTTTAAGGAAAGCACGACGATTCAATCATTATCCAAATATATAATTCACAATTTTACGGGTTACAACCCCTAAAAACATAACAATTTGTACTACTTTTGGTACTAAAATTGTCTCTTATTTTAATCTCTAGTGTTGGCAAGTAGTTGATCATCCTTCTCATATCTTGAAAATCTTGATTCAAAGTCTCCCCATTAAGTTGTTGCGGTTTGTCTCAAAAACTATGTATTATGGTAATTTTTCCAAGAGTGTAATAGACTCGTCATCATCAATCAACGTAGTCCTGATAGCCTTGTGCAGCGAATCAGCCCTTGGAAACTCTAGTTGGTGGCAACAACGGTGATGATTGAGCTTTGGCAGCAGGTCAACTTGAAAGGAAGAAAATTTGCACTTAAAGTTGCAAAAATTATTTCAACAGTTTAAGGGAAAACATGACTTTTATTGGGCTTTGATGATCAACACGATTGGGCGAGAAAAAGAAATGCAAGAAGTAGCGGTTGATGAATACGGCAAACTTTCCGTAAATGAGTATATACCGTAGCAAAGGAATATTTGATGGCAACGAATTGTTACGCAAAGATGAGATCAAAACAGGAAAATCAGGTACAACGAAAATCACATATTCAGAGAGAGAAAAATCTGACGCCCAAATAGAAAATAATATTGATATTCAATTTTGATTAATACATTTTATGTGTTATAGATATCACTAGACTTTGATTCAATTATATATATACAAATGGGATTTCATTATAATTGAAAAAAATCTTTCGATTTAAAATGTTAACCATTATTTCAAAAGTAGCAACTTGGTAGTTATTAAGTTCCTTAATAATGTATATATTTCCTTAAAAATTGCAATAATTTTAAATAAGTAAGTTAACTGAAAGCGAAAACATATTCAAAATATATTTTTGTCAACTTAACAAATATCGTCAAACAATTACCAAAACTTAGTCAAAACTGCAAATAGATATTAATTAGTATTGTATTATGTATGGTAATGATTTAAAATAAATTCATAAGAGTTTAGTCTAAGTTTTGAAATAATTTATTACTTGTGTTTATGGTAGAATGTTGAATAAGCGTATTGCATTAATAAGGTAAGTAAATTGAACGAAAGTTAATAATTATAGTAGAGAATTAAAACCTGATATCTATAATAATAAAATTAGTTTTTCTCCCTTCTCCTTGCGCCACGTCAGCATGGAGGGAGGGGCAATTGCCGACACGTGTCATCGTTTTACACTCTATGCGATTTTCCTTCTGTTCGTTCTGGAAATGATTGTTTGTGGGCTGGGCGGGTTTTTATTAAAATTAATAGGTAAGGCCCAAAATTTAGCCCGTTTACAGAGCCGGATAGAATTAGGGTTGCTCGTCGTCTTCCTCTTTCACGTGTGGCCGCAACGATGTGATTCACCAACTAAAAGCGTCGATTCCAAACTCTGTAACGTCTTCCCGCTCCTTAAATCATCTCTTTACTCTGATTTTTTCTTAATTAATCCATTCTGCCCACATGAGTCAATCAATATACCTTTTCGTTTTCCCAGTAACTGGTTGAAGCTTCACTTATAAATGTCTCTCCTTTCTTCGATGTTGAGTTCAGCTCAAACTATTTCGAAAGGCAAATATTTTCATAGCAAGCGATATGGCCACTTCTTACACGCTCCTTGCTCATCTGAGAGTCGAGCGATGCTCCAACACGGCAACACCGCCGAGGTCCGTCTGTTGGGGTTTTGGGAGGCGAGAAACATCAACAAAGACGGGGAACTGATGAGCCTCGATATGTTGCTCATCGATGAAAACATAAGATACATTGTCTCATACTAACCCTCTAAGCAATTACAATTACATTTTACTCTTTTGGGGAATTTGACCGATTAGATCTGCACTTTCGTATGAGCTTACGAGCGAATAATGCAATGTTCATACGGTCGGGCTATATTGAAAAAGATCTAAACTTTCAATGATTATGGTTTTTTTTGTCACATTGAATTGGTGGTCACGGTTCCAATGATGCTTTTTGGTTCCTCGTGTCTTTCTAAAGCTTAACCCGTTTGATGGCATTTGATAATGGAATTGGATTTAACATCTAATATCCTAACGTCTTTTGGCTCAGGAAACAGGCAGTTTTGAGAGATGGCATCCAAGTTGCTACAGATGAAGTCAAAGGCCTGAGAAGCATCAAAGTTTGTGTCCAAGCACGGCACTACTTACTACAAACAGTTTCTGGAGAAGAACAGGCAGTATATCCAGGAGCCAGCTACTGTTGAGAAATGCCAAGAGTTTTCTAAGCAGCTTCCCTACACTCGTCTTGCTAGATCCTTTTTCTTAACTCTCTTATCTGATTCTGGATTCGGTTTGATGTGTTTGTTAGATTTTAATTGCGTCGCGTGCGTAAGCATTGTTTTTAACAGCTTTCTTCTTGCGGTAAATATTAAAGCTTTTCTGTTTCTGTATGTTGTTTGTAGTATCGGGTAAATATGGTCTGTCCTATGGCAGACTCCTTATCTATGTAGAAATGTGTTTTGACGTGGCGTTTAGGAACCTGTGAGGTGGGCAAATAAACCTCCAAAGATCACAGAGAGTAGAGTTAGCATCAGTTCAGACATCAGCTCAGACATGTGCTCAAGTTTTCTGTTTCCTCAAATCATCAATTCTTCACCATTTCGAGGATATTTGACCGGAACCAGCGTCCACCAATTCTAAACTTTGCTAATTAAATATGTAAGTTTAACCAATAGTTGAAGCTATTTCGTGTTTATTGTTTATTGTTTCTGTTTCTTACCCTTTTCTTTGTTTTGTTCTTTCGTAGGAGGTGATAACAACACACAAGATGACATGCCTGGAGCAGGAGAGCTGACTGCTAAGCCTTACAAAACTGTGAAATAAGTTCCCCCTGCAACAACCGTTGGATTCGCTGCTTGTGGAGATACAAAGGGAAATGCAACTGTTGTTTGTGGAGTAACTAATGAAGAAGCAAAGTTGCAGGGGGATAGAGTAAAAAGCCATGTACTTCTTAGCTTTCTAGCTAGCGAGTGGCCAAGTCTACAGAATTTTATCTTCTTTAACGCTTGGAATAATTGTTTAGGGTTTCATTGTTTCCTTGAATCTTTTCGTTGCTGGTTTTTTTTACATTGTTTTTTCGTGGCTTGCTCACTATGTTTCCTGTTGGGTCAATTCATTTGAAAGTAAACTCAGAGTTTGATAGTTGTATGCATGTATTTTTAATTTGTTATATACGAACTCGACCTCACTTGCAACCCAGGTTGACAACAGGTGGATACAGTTAACCATCGAGAGCCCAACAATATTTTTAATCTCCACAAAAGACATGTCGCACATTCACACAAGTCAAATACTTAGGTAGAACACATGGCACTTATATTCGAAGAAACCAAATAAACTTTATAATTAATTTAGATTAATTGATTAACTAAGTTCCCGTTTTAGACCTATAATGAAATAATTGCTATTATATAATACGGAGATGTAGGACTTAAATAAGAAACTGGTCTCTATTCATTTTATGATTAAACCAAAAAACAAGCTCGAGGACTTAAATAAGAAACTGGTCTCTATTCATTTTATGACTAAACAAAAAAACAAACTCGAAAAAGTTAAAAGTTACTATCCCTTGAATCCGAATACAACAACATAAAGCAATGTCAAGTACATGGCCGGCTTCAACATTTGATAGACCTTGGGGCAAAAAAAAATTAAAAGGTCCTCGAACATATAAAAACATGAAACTTACAAAATTATTACTACGATTAAATACTAAACATGAATGTTTACCACAAGCAAACACATATAATATTTTGCAACTTCTGTGTATTAATGTAACCAACAGTTTTTTATTTTTTTATTATTTATATAGCAGGTTCATGATTTTCATTTTCATTTTCTTCGATCACAAATTTTCATAGAACTTTTATGTGATTTTTATAAACAATTCTGCTTATTTTTCTTCTTGATGTTTTGATAAGTAATCCCCAGTCTTAATCTAAGCTAAATATCAAATAAAAATAAAAATAAAAATAGCACCTTACGATATGAACTCCCAAAGAAATGCTGAATCTGAAATTGTAATGAACCAAAAAAATAGTTGCACTATTCAACATACACTATTAGAAATCATATATAATACAACCATTAAATCATCACTGAAACAAATTAGGAACAATTGATATGGATAAACACATAAATAGACAAAAGTAAATTGTAAATGTTTAGATGTTCAATAATACCGTAGTGTATTTTGGATACATATTAGGAATTGAAATCATGTTTGGACTGTTTGGTATAAGTTCATTTTGGGATTTTGAATATTTCGAGTTCTATCAGATATCCATTTAAGTTAGAGTTCAGTTCGGATAAAACACATAACCAGAAATATCATAAACGAATATCCATTCAGTATTTATGTCGGGTTCAGATTAGTTCAGATTCATTTTTATCGGATCGAATTCGGTTCAGATTTTCGGGTTCAGTTTATTTTTCCAGCCCTACATTTTTTTCTTTTTGAACATCAACTTTACTTTATGTTTAAAGTTCAAGTATATTAACTTTATTGCGATTATCAACTGTTTATTCCATTTTTATTGAATGATCAGTGAAAATCACTTATGATATTTTTCTTTGACCTAACCAACTTCAAAACAAAATGATATAATAGGATCACTAACAACTATCAAATGGATCAGAAAAATTATCACTCTTTTAACATATTTGCATCTTCAAATATTTTAAAATATTTTATTTACTAAAATCATAAAATTAATTTAATATTCATTAAAAATAAAACATATTAACCCGGCGCTACGCGCCGGAATACCACTAGTACTATATATATCTGAGTAGTGAGGCAAGATTTCAAATGTACCTTTCGAATATTAACCAAATATAATCGGCATTCAAGACGAGTTCAATAAAGTATTTTCTGTCAATTTTAAGGTACACATGCAAATGCTTTAATACAGCTAATCACTAATTATATTATTATTTATTTTTATATTGTATCAGCATCATAACCTATATTTATCATTGTCGTAATATGCTTAGTTTTGAAATTTGTTTGATTAACTTAAGATAAATAATAAATACTTTCAATTTTATAATCTAAAAGTGCTTTGAATAGTAAAAGTTATAATTAGAAGAAAAAAACAAAGTCTGAACTGTATGTTTTTAGAAGAGTGATTTTCAATTTCCATCTTCTTTCTCAATTTAAAATTACATTTTATCTGTTTTTGATTTGTTTTATTTATGGCTCTTGTTATTGTTTTGAAAAAGGAGAACGAAGTTTCTTAATCTCTTGAAATGTCATTTTCTGAATAGATAAAAATATATACAATTGCATTAATTAATTTTGTTGAATTTATTGAGTTTAATTTAGTTTATGAAATTGACATAAAACAACAACATATTCCCTTAAATCAATATTGAAAGTTCAGATTCTTAAATTTTAATTATGTGTAGTAAAATTGTTCTGTTAGCAGGAAATGATGTCAGAAGAAATGGTTAAAATAAATCAAGAAATGTTAATGGTAATAGAAATAAATCAAGAAATGTTAATGGTAATAGAAGATCATGGTCTCGTGAAACCATATGTGATAATGCATGCAGGGGCTGAATCTAGTTGGGAAATATTTGATAAGGATTTTAAAAACTTTCGGAGCCTTCCCACGATTCCTTCGTCTGACTATTGCTTTTTCCACAGCGATAAGGAAACAATTAGTGTTGGTACTCAACTAATTGTCATAGGGAGGGAGATAGAGGGGATTGTGGTGTTTCGATATGAGCTAGAGAATAATAAGTGGTTCAGAGGTCCTTTAATGATCACACCGAGGGTCATGTACGGCTCTGCTAGCGATGGAAAAACTGTATTTTTTGCAGGAGGCATTCAAATGGATGATAACGGGAACCCAATTGTTGTGCGAACTGTTGAAAAATATAATGCTGATACAAAAATGTGGACTATGATTTACGGAATGCATAAATCAAGGAAATTCAGCTCAGGATGTTTCTTGCGTGGAAAATTTTACGTCCTCAGTGGTCGAAATGAGAATGATAAACACCTCACTTGTGGAGAAAGATATGATGAGGCGACAAATTCTTGGGAATTGATACCTGGCATGCTCAAAGATATAAATTTCATAACGTCTTCTCAAGCTCCACCCCTTATAGCTGTGGTTGATGACAATCTATACTTGTTGGAAATATCTTTGAACGAGCTTCGTATATATGATATAAACACAAACGTTTGGAAGAAACTTGGTTCTGTCCCTGTGAGTGCAAACGCTGTCTTTGGTTGGGGAGTTACATTTAAATCGATGGGAGATAGACTTCTAGTGGTTGGAACTTCTCACTCTTGGTCTAGGACAACAGTGTTTTACTCATGCCAACGTTCTCCATACGTGGAAGAGCAGCATTGGGAAGAACTTAAATATTGGTGTGATGACACTGAGCTTCCACGGTTTATCCATAATTGTTGTGTGATGTTTGCTTAAAGTTTCTTCCGAAGTAAACTTGGAAACCTATTTGTTTTGTATTTGTGCTTACAATAAATTTGTGACGATTTTGACGCGCGAAACAATTAAAATCGTGGTTTTATGTTGTTTGTGTTTTGTTTTTTTTTATTTTGCACTTGGGAATGTTGTTATTTTTGTTTGCTTAAAGTATTTATGTTTGTGGAAACAAAATTAATGTTTTTATGGTTTATATAAAGCTTGTTGAATTTTATGGTTTTGTACTTTTCCTCTTCAGCCATAAATATCTTAGTACACCTAGTTATCAATACTATTAAAACAAAATCACAAAGTTGGACCTGACTTGATTCTAGGTAGAATATTTTTAAAAAATATATAATATAATTATATTTTAAAAAATTATATAATATAATTAATATGACTACAACTCTAATATTAATAGCAACGTGCCCTAAAATGTATCCTAACTATGGTAAGACTTAAAATAACAAATTGCATCAGTTATTATACTTTCCATGGTTAAATAAAATAATTAAAATTTTAAATGGATCGATTAAAAATGAGACAGATTTGAATAAAGTGGCTTCACTATTTTAACATCCTTAACAAAGTATTTGATGCATTTTTATCAATGTAAAACATCTCGCGCTTTCAAAACGCGGATCAAAATCTAATGTTAGTTAAAATCTCAATCTGTTTTAAGTTTTTCCTCTTCGGATTTTTGGGTTTACAGAAGTTTATTTACACATTAAATCATATCTTGATTTGTCTTGGTTTGGTTTGGATAAATTCTCAGGTTATCTGGTCTTTAGCCATACACCATGGCTGTATTTAGTTGGAAAATTGCCAAAAATATCATTTTCAAAATACAATTTTTCATTTTTACACTAACCACTTTTACCCTCGTCTTTAATGAAGTGTAAAAGATATTTATAACGCTTTGATTAACTTTGACAAAAAAAAACATAAGGTTAACTAATATATCTTATTAAAGTAGAAGTACTTTAAGCTTTTGTTTGGCAACATAGATAGTAGTTAAAAAAATATAGTGTTGTTTCGAAACATGGATAGAAATATATTAAAGAAAAAAAGTAATGGACTTATGTTATCAAGAAAAATTGGAAATTCATTATATTATGAAAACTATATATATAGGTCAACTTTAAAATATACGAAAATAGATGGCCCAATCTAATTAACTAAAAACATCTTTGTCTAAAATAATCATAAAACAAAATTTAAATTTATATACATATTTCAAATCAAAATATTAATTTAAAATTGATTTATATCAAAAATTGATTCAAAAATATACATATATTCAAAAATTGATTGTACTAAAATGGTTTTTATAACCATTATAAAAATGTTTTAAATATATTTAAGAAAAATACAATACAAAGCAATTTCAAACACCAACGTAAATTATGATTTTTATATTTCATATTAAGTTTTAAAAATATAATATATGTGATTATTTATATGATGGTACGTACAAAATACTATTAATTATATGATTACTTATATGATGGTAGGTAAAAACACGATTCTGTGACAAAAAAAAAGAAGGTAAAAACACGATTTATTATATGACGATACATATATGATATTTAATACTGACATGAAAAAATAAATAACATCTTCTATCTTATTGAAGTAGAAGTACCGTTGGGAATGTTTGGAAACAAGAATAACATAATTAAAAAGAAATATAAGTTGTTTGAAAATATGGATAGCAGTATATTAAAAAAATGGGCTTATGTTATTAAAAAAAAATTGAAGTCCATTATATTTTTATAAATTATCTGTTTGGGCCAGATTTAAAATATACGAAAATGACTCAATCTAATTACTTTTTTTGGGCAACTGGTCCAATCCAATTAACTAAAAACATATTTTGTCTAAATTAATTATTAAACAAAATTCAAAACAAAAAGGCAAATTGCCACAAATACCACATTCATAGTATCATTTTTCATGTTTACACTAACCACTTTTACCCCTACTTTTAATGAAGGGTAAAAGATATTTATATCCATAGGATTAACTAATATAGACCTAGGGTTTATAGTTGAGGGGTGGGGTAGCATTTTTGGAATGTGAAATTTAAGATTCTAATAAATATATAAATAAATGCTTAAAAAATTAAAAAAAAATTAAAAAAAATAGTTTCAAATATAATTTCTGATTTTCAAAACGAAATTTTGAAAAAAAAAAAAGAAATTCAAAAAAAAAGTTTATAAAAGAGTTCAAATTTGAAAAAGTATAATTTGGAAACATAAAAAAAATATTAGTTTTATTTAAATAATTATTTATTATATATATATAGAGAAATTTCATGTTTACCACTTTCATGGTACCACTTTTATCTTTACTACCAATAAAGAGACATTTTCAAAAATATCTTCTTCATGAAGTGGCAAAAAACTCTTATACCCTTGTTCTCTCTGTATGTATAATAAATCATTATTTAAATAAACAAAAAAAATTATTTTTTATGTTTTCGAATTATACTTTTTCAAATTTAAATTTTTTTATAATTTTTGTTTTGATTTTTTTTTTAAAAAAAAATTCATTTTGAAAATCGAAAACTATGTTTTAAATTATTTTTTATATTTTTAAAGTATTTATTTATATATTTATTAGAGTTCTAAATTTCATATTCCAAAAACCCTAGCTCACCCCTCAACTCTAAACCCTAAGTCTAGATTAGTTAACTCTAGGTGCATATGTGTCTTTTACCTTTCATTAAAAGTGAGGGTAAAAATGATTAGTGTAGACATGAAAACTGGTACTAAGAATGTGGTATTTGTGGCAATTTACCTATATATATATATAGAACAAGGGTATAAGAGTTTTTTGCTACTCAATATACTATGAAAGTGGTATTTGTGGCAATTTACCTACATATTTAGAATTCTAATAAATATATAAATAAATACATAAAGAATATAAAAAATTAAAAAAAAAATAGTTTCAAACATAATTTTTGATTTTCAAAAAGAAATTTTGAAAAAAAATTATAAAAAACAAAATTTCGAAAAAAAGAATAATAAAAAAGTTCGAATTTAAAAAAGGGCAAATCTCCAAAATAGCATATTTCTAAGTTTATATCACAAAAATAGCACTCAAAAACTAAAACGACCAAAATAGCATTTTATTTTTTGAAAGTTTTAATTTTTTTATTTTTCAAAATTTGAAATCTTATCCCCAAAACCTCATTTCTCAACTCTAAACCCTAAACCCTAAATTCTAAACCCTAAACTCTAAACCCTAAACTCTAAACCCTAAACTCTAAACCCTAAACTCTAAACCCTAAACTCTAAACCCTAAACTCTAAACCCTAAACTCTAAACCCTAAACTCTAAACCCTAAACTCTAAACCCTAAACTCTAAACCCTAAACTCTAAACCCTAAACTCTAAACCCTAAACTCTAAACCCTAAACCCTAAACCCTAAACTCTAAACCCTAAACCCTAAACCTTAAACCTTAAACCTTAAACCCTAAACCCTAAACCCTAAACTTTAAACCCTAAATACTAAACCCTAAACCCTAAACCCTAAATCCTAAACCCCACCCTTTAACTCTAAACCCTAAGTTTGTGACTTTTGATAAAACATTAAGTGTTATTTTTGTGACTTTTGACCTTGAGTGCTAGTTTGGGAACAAAAACTTGATTTAGTGCTATTTTTGTCTTTTTCTCTTTAAAAAAGTATAATTCGAAAACATAAAATTTCCCAATAATATATATATATATATATATATAACAAGGGTGTAAAAGTCATTTGCCACTTAATGAAGAACGTATTGTTGAAAATGTTCTTTTAGTGGTGGTAAAGATGAAAAGTGGTACCATGAAAGTGGTAAACATAAAATTTCTCAATATATATTTTTTTTTAATTTTATAAACATTAACTGTTTATATTTTAATGCATAATAATAGTTTATTGATAATTGAAAAATTAGTAAAAATATTTACATAAACGTTTTGAAAATTAGGATATTGCTAAAATATTTAGATCAACATAATAATTTTCTCCTAATATGACTGATTTTGATCATATAATAGATAAAAGTATCATAGAATATATTTTTTCATTTTATAAATGATCACTGAATATATTAATGTATAATAATATTTCAAAACTAATTACGAAATTAGTGAAAATATTTACATATAATTTTAGAAAATTAAGATCTCGTTGAAATCTTTTTAAAAATATTTTTCAAAATTTTTAATATATATTTATATATTTTTTTAAATGAAAAGATATCAAAAGATATTATAGTTAAAGTAGTTCAAAGATTTTATATATTATTAATCTTATTAAAATACATTTAATAAAAAAATTAAGAGTGGTCCAACTTAATAATCATACATAAAATGAGGTTGTGACTTCTATTTTAATAGAGTAAATATTTTTTTTTTTAATCGTGAGGTAACCGCCACTAGTGTTTAGCTTATACACATGGAAGCGTTTTTGACTATATGCTTCCAATTTCGAACGGAGATATTTGTTAACGAATGTAGTGAATAATCAAAAACAATGTAATAATAGGAATTTGAAAATATTTTTGCAAAATTTGAAAATGCCTTTTAATTATATTTTCATAATTTTATACAATTTTATGTTTCTTAATTATATAATTTGAATCTTAATATCATTATATTCTTTTAATATACAAATTTTTAAATTTTATTTCAGTTAAACCAAATTTCATTTTGATTTTATACAACTTGATTTAATATATCTTAACAAAAATAACTAAATAAAAATTCAAAAAATTATATTTTAAAATATATAATATATGTACACTATATGTAAATATGAGATAAAAATAATTATTTTAACTTTATTATACTTAATTTGGTTCAATCAAACTAAAATATTATTAGAGAAAGAATAAATTATACTTTTTATTTTTTTTAATTAATAAAAACAGTTAATCTTATTTTAGAATAAATTTATTTAAAAATATATTTGGTCCAAAAAACCACCTAGTCATATTTTACTATCACGTATAGAACTAATCGGGCTAAAAGATTACCATAGAGAAGAATCTTATACTCCCTCCGTTTCAAAATAGATGATGTTTTGGAGAGTTTAAAATGTTTCAAAATACTTAATGTTTTGATATTTTTATATTAGTTTTAGTTTTACAGAAAATTGTGTCACTAATGATGTTTTATAGTTGTTTTTAGGATTGGTTGAATTAGTTTACTTTATATTTTTAATGTTACATTTTAGAAAAAAATGCATGCTTCAATTCTTGTGCATTCATTTAAAACATAAGTATTTTGAAACAGAGGGATTACTAATTAAGAAGGTTAATTTTTATCTAACAATGAAGACAACAACATCTCAAAAGAACTTTGGTATAAACAAATCTCTATCCCTTTCTTATATCAAATCTCTAACTGTATAGAAGAAAAGCCTTTTCTTCAGAAGAATCATAGACGACAGCCTTCAAACTCTCAAGAAGGGTTGAGGCCAAGCAGCAAAAGTGAATACCGGTTTTGTCTTTAAAATCAATCAGTCTGAGAGCTTTGCTTTGAGTTCTATACGAGGAGTAGAATCATCTCCTCCAACTGATTGTGGCGATGCTGCAGTCTCATTCACTGCATTGTTATCGATCCGCATGCTATCAATGCCTCTGAGCGCAGACTCATAGTCACTCCCACCACTGAGCGGTTCACGACTACTTGAGTCCACAACTCGTCTTGATGATGAGCCTTCTGATCGACCCAAGTGGAAGGATCCAGGTGCCTGAAATCATCAAACCACAGAATGAATAAAGGTGATCGAGAAGAAAAGAAGCATAACCAAAACTTACCAGCTTGTCTTTTGCAATTGCAGATTCGTTTGCGTTCTTGGTCTTCTGCTTCAGGGTAGAATCTATATATAGGATACAAACGCGCCTTGAGTATATACACAGCTATGTACCTGCATTTGCTTAAGGAAGAGACGGATAAAGCATAAGTAAATGTAAACCTTGACGCTTCTCAGCATTGCTGACAGCATGGTTTAATAATCCAGAGCTAGTTCCAACACCACCATCCTGACAAAAGAAGCATTTGCATTATTCATCTGTGTATTGTGTGTATATATATCATGAAAGGATGAAAAATCAAAAGTGTACTGATAGGTATCATAAGCTTACGTGAGGAAGAAGAATAAGGGGGTTGAGAAACAGAGCAATGGTGACGTGGCAGGAGACGTTGGATTTCAAAATAAATGAGAGGAAGGAAACCTGTGGAGTGAGAAAGAGTCTTTGGCCGTTACGAGAGTTATCGTCTCTAAATACTAGTTTGAGTCATTATGTATCTTTTATGCTTTGATGTTGATTGTTTAGACGCTATGAGTCTATCTCTCTCGTTCGCCATGAGAACGATGATTCGATCTTGATTCGCCATGAGAATCTAGTTTGTTTCATACTCAAAGCTGTATTCGTTTTCTATTGGAATTATACAAGAAGTTTACAAGTTCTTCGAGTTTCATAGATCTTTACTTTATCAGTGGTGCGGTGAAAAGTTCGAAGTACGCGACAATGTCAACAAATTCGATTCCAGTTCATCCTCGATTTCAAGATGACTTTGACGAATTCGACGCGAGAGCTAAAGCGGATTTGAATTTCGCGATAGGAGGTTTCACGAGGTTAAACGAGGCGAACGATGAGAAGACGGAGGAGACTAAAGTGATCAACACTCGATTATCTTCAATCGAATCGTCAATGGAGACGATGAGATCTGAGTTTCGAGTATCTAGGGCGTCGATTAGCTCTGATTTCAGATCGTTTATGACGATGGTGGGAAAACAACCAGCGGCGGAGGTCGAAGCTCATCTAGCTCGATTTTCCCAACCAGAATCTCCGCAAGATCAAGATCAGGTGCGTACTATTCCATTGGAACAAAACCGGGGTTTTCCACTAGGATATCGATCTGTGACGATGAATATTGTGAGTAGAGATAAAATGTTGAAGAAGATTGAGCTTCCTCATTTTGATGGGAGTAATGCCTATGAGTGGATTGTGGATGTGGAGAACTATTTTAGGATAGGGCAATACGAAGATAGAGAGAAGATTGATGTTTTACCGTTATGCCTACAAGGCCAAGTGAAGAGGTGGTTTGCGTGGGTGACAAAGCGAGGAGGTTTTGTTAGCTGAGATGATTTTAAAGACAGAATGATGTTGCGTTTTGCTAAGTCAATTGAGGATGAGCCAGCTACGAGATTGTTTGCGTTGAGACAGACTGGATCTGTGAGTCATTATGTATCAGAGTTCGAAGATTTATCAGCTCAAGTTCATGGTTTGGCACAGAGAGCAAGACAACAATACTCAGATGCAGAGTTGAATGCATTGAGGAGAGATAGGTTGTGCTTTAAGTGTAAAGCGCCTTGGTCTCGTACACATGATTGTCCGCTGAAGGAACTACGTATCATCACAGTAGTTAAAGGATTGGAAATGGAAGTGCTGGATCAGGAAGAAGATCACTTCTGTTTCGCCGAGACCAGCAAACAACAAGAGTTAATGACTCTGTCATTTAACTCTTTTCTTGGGATTGAATCTCCGAATACTACTAAGATGAGAGGGAGAATCAATCAGAAGGAGATAATTGTCATGCTCGATAGTGGAGCATCCCACAACTTCATTTCACCATCTGTTGTGGAAAAGCTACATTTGAAAGTTTCTGCAGCTTGTAGCTTGGATGTGTTGTTAGGGAATGGTGTTACTGTCAAGGCTTTTGGAGTTTGCCGAGCAGTACCATTTGTTCTCAGTATTACTAACTTCACAGCCGACTTTATCTCCTTAGAACTGGGAAGTGTGGATGTTATTTTAGGGGTGCAATGGCTGGAAACGTTAAGCAGATGTGAAGTTGACTGGAAGCAGCAGGAATTCACATTTGTCTATCAAGGGAAAAGAGTCACGTTGCTAGGACATCCGGAGTTGCATAGCATGCCTCTTTCCCTCAAGTCATTGTCTCCTAACTGTAACAGTGTGCATACTGGTAGGGAAGTGCAGTTGTTCACCGTTGCAGCAACATCAGTAGTACCAGAAATTGAAGACAAACTCCAGAAGTGGTTGGACAAATACGAGGATATTTTTGCCTTGCCTGAAGGTTTACCACCTTTACGAGGACCGGAACATTCTATTACTCTAGTTCCTGGCGTATCTGCAGTATCTGTTCACCCATATCGGTATCCTCACGCTCGAAAAGAAGTCATGGAACAGATGGTCAATGAAATGCTGACCGCTGGAATCATCCGCCCAAGCCTGAGCCCGTTTTCAAGTCCAGTTTTGTTAGTCAAAAAGAAAGATGGAGGGTTTCGTTTTTTTTGTTGACTACAGAGCCTTAAATCGATCAACAGTTCTTGATAAGTATCTGATCCCAGTTATTGATCAATTGTTGGACGAGCTTCATGATGCAAAGGTCTTTTCAAAATTGGATTTGCGTTCAGGATATCACCAAATAAGAATGCGGGAAGGAGATGTGGAGAAGACATCTTTTAGGACAGTGGTGGGCCATTATGAATTCTTGGTGATGCCATTTGGCTTAACCAATGCCCCAGCCATTTTTCAAGCTCTCATGAATAAAACCTTCAAACCATTCTTGAGAGATTTTGTTCTGGTCTTTTTTGATGATATCCTGATATATAGCAAGAGTGTGGAGCTTCATTTTCAACATCTAGAAGCGGTTTTGAGCGTTTTAAGGGAGCAAAAGCTTTTTGCAAACCGGAAAAAATGTTCTTTTGGAGTGAGTCAGGTGGAGTACCTAGGACATATTATATCACAAGCGGGTGTTGGTACAGACAATCAAAAGATCGAAGCTATGGTAAAGTGGCCAACTCCTAAAGCAGTGAAACAATTAAGAGGCTTCTTGGGCTTAACAGGGTACTATAGGAAGTTTGTATGAGATTATGGAATGATAGCAAGACCGTTAACGTCTTTACTGAAACGAGATCAGTTTGAGTGGTCAAGTGAAGCTCAGAAATCATTTGAAGAGTTAAAAACAGCTATGACAACAGCCCCTGTATTGACATTGCCAGATTTTCAGAAGATGTTTATTGTAGAAACTGATGCTTCAGGGTTTGGAGTAGGTGCAGTCCTCATGCAAGATAGAAAGCCGATATCTTTTTTCAGCCATGCCTTGACAGAACGAGAAAGACTAAAACCGGCGTATGAGAGAGAGTTAATGGCAGTGGTGATGGCAGTGAGAAAATGGAAACATTACTTGCTTGGCAGAAATTTTCAGGTGCATACAGATCAAAGGAGCATTAAGTACTTGTTGGAACAGAAAAAAGTAAACATGGAGTATCAGAGGTGGTTAACAAGGCTGCTTGGGTTCGATTTTGACATCTTTTATAAACCGGGTTGCGAGAATAAAGCCGCTGATGGGTTATCTCGTTGTATGTCTCATGCTTCAGCCTTGTTTGCAGTCACAGTCCCAATGGTCTTGCAGTGGGAAGATTTGTATAAGGAGATTGTGGAAGATGTCTCCATACAGTCAGTGATTCAGAAGTTGATGAGAAAGGAGTTGCAGTCTTCAAAGTTAAAGGTGATTGAAGGGAAATTGTGGTCAAAGCAGCGTTTGGTTATATCGAAGAACTCACGGTTCATTCCTTTAATATTGCACGAGTGTCATGATAGTAAGACATGAGGTCATTCAGGTGTTGTAAAGACATTACAGAGAGTTCAACGTTCTTTTACATGGAAGGGTATACGTAAAAGGATTCAGGATTATGTGGCTGAGTGCTCGGTGTGTCAGACGCATAAGCATTCGACGTTATCACCGACGGGGTTGCTAAATCCGTTACCTATTCCAGAAAGGATTTGGGAAGATATAAACATGGATTTTGTGGAAGGACTTCCGGTATCGAATGGAGTTAATGTGGTGTTGGTGGTGGTCGATAGGTTGAGTAAATCTGCTAACTTCCTTAGTTTGAAGCATCCGTTTACAGCGGCTGATGTAGCAAAGAAGTTTGTGTCGGAGATAGTGCGCTTACATGGTTACCCTCGCAGCATTGTCTCTGATCGTGATCGTATTTTCTTGAGTCAGTTTTGGAGGGAATGTTTTAAGCTTGCAGGAACGCAAAAGTTTAGTACAGCATTCCATCCTCAAACTGATGGACAATCTGAAGTATTAAACTGTTGCTTGGAGACATATCTTAGATGCTTTGTTTCATCTCACCCACGGACGTGGTCACAATTTCTTTGTTGGGCTGAGTACTGGTATAATACTTCATACCATACAGCGATTCAATCATCTCCTTTCAAAGTGTTATACGGGAGAGACCCTCCAGCTTTGTTGAGTTATGAAGAGGGATCGACAAGGAACTTTGATTTGGAGGAGTCATTACAACAGAGAGATGCAGCGTTGGGTGTGATTAAGAAAAGTTTGGTGCGATCTCAGGAGCTGATGAAAGTTCAGGCGGATAAGCATAGGAGGGATGTTGAATTGGTGGTTGGGGAGTTGGTATATTTGAAGTTACGGTCTTATCGTCAGCAATCGGTTGCGAAGAGGTTTTGTCAGAAACTTGCTGCTAAGTTCTATGGGCCTTTCAAGGTGTTAGAAAGGATTGGTAAAGCTGCCTATCGCTTGGAGTTACCACAAGAGTCACACATTCATCCGGTCTTTCACATTTCACAATTAAAGAAGGCTTTAGGTGTTGACTCTCAAGTACAGCAGTTACCACCAGTTTGTTTGGGGGAGGCGTTTGATGATTGGATTTCGGAGGAAGTGCTTGCGAAGCGTTACAATGAGAAATGTGATATGGAACTTCTCGTTCGTTGGAAAGATAGATCGGAGGTGGATGATTCTTGGATGTTCTCAAGGGAGTTTGTAGAATGTTTTCCATCCTTCAAGCTTGAGGGCAAGCTTGGTT
This sequence comes from Brassica oleracea var. oleracea, assembly GCF_000695525.1. Lineage (NCBI taxonomy): Eukaryota > Viridiplantae > Streptophyta > Magnoliopsida > Brassicales > Brassicaceae > Brassica > Brassica oleracea. The sequence continues at coordinate 1,888,335 of NC_027754.1, read as the reverse complement.
TCGATGGACGGGGTATTGATAGGTATCATAAAGCTTACGTGAGGAAGAAGAATAAAGGGGTTGAGAAACAGAGCAATGGTGACGTGGCAGGAGACGTTGGATTTCAAAATAAATGAGAGGAAGGAAACCTGCGGAGTGAGGAAGAGTCTCTAAATACTAGTTTGAGTCATTTTGTATCTTTTATGCTTTGATGTTGATTGTTTAGACGCTATGAGTCTATCTCTCTCGTTCGCCATGAGAACGATGATTCGATCTGGATTCGCCATGAGAATCTAGTTTGTTTCATACTCAAAGCTGTATTTGTTTTCTATTGGAATTATACAAGAAGTTTACAAGTTCTTCGAGTTTCATAGGTCTTTACTTTATCATGTACATTGGCATGAGGTGATTGTTGATACTTGAGAACAGTCCAATCAAACACAAAATCAAATTGGAAACCTGAAAACAAACAAATAAGAAACACAATTTAGAGGGGATCAACACAAGAAGAAGAAGAGGGGAGAGAATAAATGAAGGACCTTCACGGATGAAAAGGTTGCGGAAGAGTCTCTTCAAATAAGCATAGTCAGGATTATCATCAAACCTAAGTTAATGAAAATAGGACGCAAACTCTGTTGGATAGCCTAGCCTGTGCATAAAATCTGAAAATAACACACTGATGCAAAGTTACATTTCTATCTATAGTCAGCGTTCTCTACTTCATCACATACTCACATAAAAATCATTCTCAGAAAAATATTTAATCTCACATCCAATGAACTGAATCTCACTGATAATGAAAAGCTCCGTTACCTGTATGGGATATGACGATGAGTTGAGCTGTCTCTATATTTCTTAGCCAAGCCAAAGTCTATGATGTAGACCTATAAATAGAAAGTGAAAAACAAAGTTTAGATCCCAAAACCAATGAAAACTTTTAACTGAAAGCTTATGAAGATGGAAAGATAACCTGATTTGTTCGTCTTCCTAAACCCATGAGAAAGTTATCCGGCTTTACATCGCGGTGAAGATACGACTTAGAATGGATGAACTCGAGACGATTTATCTGAGAGTGAAAACTCAGCACTAATATAGTTACACAATCAAGAATGACAATTCAATCAATTATAAAGCCTTGTTGTTACCATTTGATCAGCTAGCATGAGAACAGTCTTCAGAGTAAACTTCATATTGCAATAGCCAAAGAGATCTTCAAGGCTAGGACCAAGCAAATCCATGACTAAGACAATGTGGTCTCCCTCAACACCAAACCATTTCATGTTTGTAAACCCAGCTGCATTCAAATATAATCAGATGAGGAGGATTCAAAATAAAGCAGAGACACATTCATTAATACATACTTCCACCCTGGTGAACTCTATATATCCTCGACTCATATGATAGTTGCGGATGCATGCACAGTTTTCACACTTTCCTGCAAAAATACACAATTAAAAAAAAATCAACTTTGAACAAAAACTTATAAAGTCTTTTAACTTCAACAAGAGTTTGAAAAGACTCACAAGCTTAATACTTAATAGCGACCTCTTCGTTGGTCTGAACATCAGTTCCTGCAATCACGACAAGAAAGTCAGCAAAACTGAATGAGCCGCAAAATTTACAATGTAAATCTCTCGGAATGAGCCGCTACCGATTTTGCGTCCAAGCCGGAACTTACTCCCGATACGATGTGTTCCACAAAGGAACGAGGGAGGAGAGGAGGCAAATAGTGGAGTTGTTGTTTGGAAGCGAGTAGGTGAGGAATTTGTGGAGTTTTGGTTCAAGAAGAAACAGAGTTGAAGAGAAGACAAAGAGAGAGGAGGAAGAAGAAAAGGAACCTGAAGTGTGTCGCTTTGCCTTTTGCCTGTGGGTCTTTTGTCATTTTTCTCGTCTCTTTTCCTTTTTTTTTTTTTTCTGGTCTCACCATCAACTTTTCATTAACCAAAGAGTTTTACAATGAGATTGACCACATTGAATTTCTACCACAAATACAACAAAGCATCTTAGCAACACCCTAGAACACTCACTAGCACATTCACTAGGTGATTTCTTACTCGGATCCAGCGCAACCTAGAGTACTTTGTTGTAATTTCAACCACAGTAGGGTAAGAGAGCTCCACGACTTGGAGCAAACCACCCATTAGACCACCTAAATTGACCAAACGAGATGACAATTCTAAAAATCAACAATAACAAAGGTAAAAACCAGAATACAATTCGGCCCAGGACATTGGACTCCTAAAGATTAGAGTGACAGACCCAGTCCAACATCTCATCGCCTTGCGGCGCAAATCCAGTGAAAACCCGTTGTTGTCAAGGTTCAGAATCCGCTCCTTAGCCATGAACCGGGAACTTTCCCGTACTGAAATTCGGGCTTTGGCGAACATACCGTGACCGGAACAGTAATTAAGGTTAATAATGGCATGAGGCTTCACCACCGAGCGAGACATGAGACGTCACCGCCGGCGCTGGGATGTGAACCCCCACCGTGTACCCGCTGCAGAGCTCATCCTCCGGTAGACTCCTCCGGTGAAGAAAACCCTGCGACGCGTCTTCCACGAGAACCGAGGACCAGAACCATATTCACCAACCGTCATATCTCATCTCCGTTTGGCTCACCGTCACACTGGATCGGAGATCCAAGGTGGAGGAGATTTCCCACTAAGCCACGCGCCGTTTCCGTGAGAGGAGCGTCCGAGATCTAAAACGGAAAATCGATTCGTTGACTCCTCTCAACCCTAAAAGCCTACCTGCCTCGATTCCGCCTTCCTACGACTCACTGCTCCTCCAAGAACGCCTTGAGATGGCCCCTTGACCACACAAGTCTCCGGAGTCACCCCAACAAGCCAGAACAGCACGTATCTCGTCTTAGGGATTGGGACAAAATCGAGAAGGCAAAGAGAAAATAAGGTAGAAGGGGAAGAGGGGACCCTCCAGTCACCGGACGTAGTCGGACCGGAGCTAGATCTGTGAAACTTTTTTTTTCCTTGGCGGCTGAGAGGAAGTCGAGAGAGAAACTAGGGTTATGAATGAACTAGTGTTTTTTCTATATTCCGTCTCTCTTCCTTCTTTGGTTGGTCATGTTTTGATATCCGGATATTCGGTTCATTAAGTTTCAATTATTTTTAGATTCTCCATTCGGAGAACAATTTTTATATTGGTTCGGTTTACATTTCACCAGTATTATAAAACTGGACCGGATTTAACCATGGATTGAACTGATAGTAAACCCAAACAAGATGAGTTTGGGCTATTTCTTAACCACGTTGGCCCTTGGCAGTGAAGATTATGAACGTCTATTTCTATCGACACAGTCAGTGGCGGATCTAGGATGAATTTTTACTCCGGGCAAAACGAACAAAACACTAGCAACAAAACTCGGGGCATTATTAAAACTAGAGGCAAAGACCCGGCGCTAGACATTGTTATTGTTCTATCTTAATGTCTATGTGATAACTTGTTTGTGAATTTTATGTTTTGGTGAAGTCATTAATATTCAAGGATTTATATTGTAATATGTTGAGGTGTGGTGATGAACTCTGATATTTGTTTTTTTGCGGTTGGTGTTATATATTTGTTGTGTTGGGAGAGTAAGTTTATATGTTGATTATACCATTTAGTTTTAAAATTCATTATTTTACACTTATGTCTTGTGTGTTGATTATATATATTTATATCAATAACGTCTAATATATAACCTGAAGTGATTGAGTTTTTTTTTGTGCTAATTAATTTATTTCTTAGTAGCCATATCTATAGCTAACCATTAATGAGAGTGTTTATATGTCAAATGCCTTAAAATAATATTAAAATCTGTTTATAAATTTCGATCCCAACAAATTTGCATTTTTTTACAGTAATTAATGAATTCTAGCAGCTATAATACCCTCAATGTTTATTAAATGGTGGAAATTTCTTTTCCTAAAGGTTTATATCATTTAGTTTATAATATGGTTTTATACCTTTGATTGTATTTTTTGTAAACAGAATTTTTAAAGGAGTGCATAATAGGTTACATAAGTTTCATTTATATCGTAGTAGTTGACGTCGCATAAACCATATTGTGATTTATAATAATAATAACTAGATTAAGACCCGCGCCTTGCACGGAATAAACATTATATATATAAATTATTTTATGTATTATATGTTCTTACATATTATGAAATAATAAATATATATTGAATAATTAAAAGTCAGTAACTATTACATATATAATTAAATTGGTGCAAACGTATAAATCAATTTTATTAATTCAAACAATTTTTTAAAAAAAATTGATAGGATATGTAATTAAATTTAAATGATATTAACATACATAATATATTTTTAATATTAATGTCTAGTAGATGATGCTTTCTACTCATATGTTTTTTTGATCATGTGTATCTTTAATAGCAAAAACTTTAAATTATTGATAACAAAATTTTCCTTGTAGGATTAATAATTTTAATAATTTATAATTTAAAAACATTAATCAATGTTAGTTCAAAACTTTTATCAAAAAAAATTATTCAAAGTAAATTTTGAAATTAAAATATTTATTTATTCAATATGGTTTATAGTTTAATTTACAATGATATATATACATATATATTTTAAATATTAATGATTAATTAAATTATACTTTTATTTATATGATTTTGTAATCATTTGTATTTTGTCATAACAAATATTTTAAACCATGGATCGCAAAATTTGAATGTGAGACTTTTAACAGTTTTAGTAATTTATAGTCGTTTTTTTTAATTCAAAATATAACATATACAGAAAAATCTATATTTTTATAATATGGTTATTGTGATTTTTTTAAATTATTTTAATAGTTTAAAATTAAACAAATTGATAGAAGATACATTTTTTTATCAGATCTTTATTATTCAAAATCATTAATTGTCATATATACTTTAGACACATTAGGCAATTCCGTAATTTTTATTTAAGGAAATAATAAATGACAATAATAATAAATTTATGGTTAGTTTAATAAAAAGCTTATTATATAATTATATGAACCAACATATTTCTCTAATAATTCTAAGAATCATCCTAGTGATGACACGTGTCTACAAAAAGAAGTTGTAATGTTTAACAAATAATATATAGGGGATTATGGGTTCATTTGATTTCTCTCAGCGAAGCTATTACTTACCAAAAAACACGAAGACTTTGCAGTCTCTTGTCACTGTCGTCGTTTCACTCGATCGAATACGTAGACATCTGAGAAGCAAGGCTGAGCTTGATCGGAGAGTGCTGAAGCTGCTGATCTACGCAGGCGATGGTCCACATGGCTTGGTGCTGCCACTCGAGCTCGTGGCTTCTGCTGAAGATTCTGATGCTCTATAATCTTGTACATGTGAGCGACCCTAGCAACTTCAAAACGATCCAATCTCACAATGGAACCGGTTTTCAAAGATGACCGGTACTGGTTGGCCCGATTAGCTGGAATGAAACCATGAATTACCGAGTCCTGTATGAAAATAAAAGAAGATCATTAGTATTTCATGAAAAAGATCATAGACAAAACTAAATAAACATGAAGAAGCGTGATCATTAGTATTTCATGAAAAAGGTCATAGACAAAACTAAATAAACATGAAGAAAAGTTTCATATCTGAACAAAAGAGAAGCTGTGATATATTTTAAAGGACAAATAACAAAGGAAATAGGTTAGAAATAATCTTCACCAACTCATCGAGGAGGAGAATCGTTATTCCCATGAACTCTTCATTCTTGTTGATGTTCCGAGAATCCCAAAAGCGGATGGGGCGACCAACAACAGACTGAGCGGATCTTCCGAGGCGAAGAGAGTCAAACGTGGAGTTGGCGATGGCGGCGGCGGCGTTAGCGACTAGAGCTGCTGATGAAGCCATTTCCGTAACGGATTTAGAGACTTAAAGATCGTAAAAAGTGGGGAAAAAAAGTATGAGGAAAACGATAGCTTACTACTTGGAACTCTATATATAGGAGTCTTCGGGAGACGTTCGGAAGGTGTTACAGGAGGACGTTTCGTCGTCAGAGGAAGTGTTGAGAGTCATTAAGATCGCGTTACATAGGTGAGAGGCCTGAAGAGGAATCAACCACAAATGAAGGATCTGGAAAACGACGGCTCCCTCGTTTTTGTTTATCAATACGCGGAAGATGTCCTAATCTACATTATGAATACGAAGCCCACTTAATAGATATGAACAAATACGAAGCCCAAAAAGTAACACATAAATCCTTAGCCCATGCTTTAAAAAAAAATTAAGGTGGGTCCCACAAAATCTGACGTGGCGCGCTGGAGAGTCTCGAAACTGGCTCATTATAATATTGATTCTAAACAAAATTACACAAAAAAAAAAATCATGGGGGCAGCTGCCCCAGGCACTCCCCATCTAGTTCCGCCACTGAAACAACATAGGTGTGATGTGAAAATCACCGCCCTTCAATTGGCCTCCCCTGGCTCTTCCACCTCTATCTAAACAATATAAAAGATAGGCTACGTTTGGGGTACCAGTTTAGTGACCCTATATCCTCACGTTGTTTATAGAGATCAAAATCCTTAGGAATAATGAATCAATTTCACTAAGACATTCAATACACCCGTTACTATGATTAAGGTAGAACATGTGAGGAACAAAGGAGCACTATACGATTAAGATAAATCATTGTAATAAATGTAAATATATCATTTTTTATTTATAAATTCTAGTGTAATTTAAACTCTTCTTTTTACAATTGTAAAATAAACTCTATGAAATATCTGTTTATTGTATGTGATTTCTGATATATAAATTACTACAATTATATTTTTTTTTTAAATTGTAGAAATTTCAGAAAGAAAAAAGAAGAAGAAAAATCTCAGTTTTAAGGTATTAGATATCGGAATCTCCAAAAAAACTTAAAAATCTATTCTTTAGGAATCAAATTCATAAATTCATTACGTACTTTCTCGGTGCGTTACAGAACCAAACACTATTTTACCTTTAGTTTGCAAATAAATCAAAATAGGAAACAAATATCAAAAATGAAGGAAAGGAAAAGATATTGCCGCGTAGGTGGGTCTTATAAAGTGCCCCAGCTATTTCTGCCAGCTCATTTCATATCTAAATAATAACGGCCCCTTTTCTATTTTTATTTATTTATTTAATTTTCTCCCTGGGCTGTTAGGGTTTTAAGGGGTCTTTCACTCTTATCCTCCGTTTCCTCCGCCAGATTCTCCTCTTGATTGCGAGAAGATGAGCAACGACAAAGACAACTTGAACATGTCCGGTCTCACCGCCGGTATGTATATCCCCTCTCTCTCTCTTTCTCTATAGAACGACGTCGATTTTCATGTGGATTTTATTTTAAAATGCTTCTGTTTTTGCTTTATTAGCTCTTAACGAGGAGGATCGAGCAGGCCTTGTTAATGCTCTCAAGGTGACTTCTTTTTTGGGTTTACTGTTGGGATTTGTTTTCTCTGCATCTTTACTTTGAAAGTTTGTAACTTACAGACAGTTGCTATATATGTGATTTTTACTGATTTTTGAGAATTGATGGGATCAAATTGGTTTAGAGCAACTTGATCTCTGCATCTTGATCATTTCAAGATAAAGGATTGTCTCTGCATCTTGATTTGATTGTTACTCTGTCTGTTTGTGCTGTTTTGATGGGATTAAAATGGTTTAGAGCAACGGACTTTGGGTTTGAGAATTGTCTCTGCATCTTGATTTGATTGTTTTGTGTGTGTGTGTGTGTGTGTGCAGGATAAGTTGCAGAATTTGGCTGGACAACACTCGGATGTCCTTGAGAACTTGACTCCGGCAGTCAGGAAGCGTGTTGAGGTTCTAAGAGAGATTCAAGTGAGTTAACCTTCCAGCTAGATCACTATAGACCTAGTCTCTTTTTAATTTGTGATCTTGGATTTTGCATTTAGTTTGAATTAGTTGGACCTGATGATATTTTTGGGGAGTCTTAAAATTCTTTTTTTTTTGCTACATTGCAGAACCAACATGATGAAATTGAAGCAAAGTTCTTCGAAGAGAGGGCAGCTCTAGAAGCTAAGTATCAAACGTTGTATCAGCCTTTCTACACCAAGGTATGAAAAAATGATCTTTGATTCTTTTCATCACGTGAAATCTCGATTAAGAAACGTTTGATATGACTTCTCTCAGTTGCTACTTAGTGTACTTTCTTTGTTGATCAATAATAATGATTATACTTGATATTCATGCTTTTCTGCTTTCCCGACATTATTAGAATAAGACTAATAAAAGTTCAATAAGACTTCTCTCTCTCTTGTATGATTTATAAGTGATGTTGATGATCATATTCAGAGATGTGAGATTGTGACCGGTGTGGTTGAAGTTGAAGGTTTACCTGAGGAAGTGAAAACAGAACAAGGAGCAGATAAAGCTGCTCAAGGTTTGTTATCAGTAGTTACTTAGACTAAACTATTGTTGTGTTTTTTTTTAGCTTCCAATTATAGTGAAATCATCTGTTTTTTTACTCTCTGCAGAGAAAGGAGTACCGGATTTCTGGCTTATCGCACTGAAGAACAACGAAATTACCACTGAGGAGGTTCGCTTATTTGGATACTCTATTCTTTTTATGAAGAGTCTACTCTCTTAGTCTTGATGTTTTTTTTTTGTTTCGCATGATTGTAGATAACTGAGCGAGATGAAGGTGCTCTCAAATATCTTAAGGACATCAAGTGGAATAGGGTTGAAGAACCAAAAGGGTTCAAGCTCGAGTTTTTCTTTGATGAGAACCCTTACTTCAAGAACACTGTCTTGACCAAGACATATCACATGATTGATGAAGATGAGCCTATCCTCGAGAAGGCCATTGGGTATGATCCTTTGCTCTCTATCTATATATTTGCTTTTTTTTTTGTTTCTAAAAGACAAAGAAGTCTTATTGATGGTTAAACTAATATTGTACAGGACGGAGATTGAGTGGTATCCTGGAAAATGTTTGACTCAGAAGATCCTGAAAAAGAAGCCAAAGAAGGGATCCAAAAACACAAAGCCGATCACTAAGACTGAGGACTGTGAGAGTTTCTTCAACTTCTTCAGTCCACCTCAAGTTCCTGAGGACGAGGATGATCTTGATGATGACATGGTATGGCCATCCACAAAAGCAGTTTTAGTTTTGGACTCAGTACTTCAGAATGCTTTAAATGCTAACCTGATAATTTATTCGTGCACAGGCTGATGAACTCCAAGGCCAAATGGAGCATGATTACGATATTGGGTATGTACCTTGTTATATCTCATCTTCAGTTCTATTTGCTTCTTAAATTACTTTTAGGATCTGAATCTGTCCACTGTTTTATCATGTAGATCAACCATTAAAGAGAAAATCATTTCCCATGCTGTGTCATGGTTCACTGGTGAAGCTGTTGATCCAGATGACCTTGAGATTGATGAGGACGATGATGATGAGATTGATGAAGATGATGATGAGGACGACGAGGAAGATGATGAGGACGAGGATGATGATGATGATGAGGAAGATGACGAGGATGAAGAGGCAGAGCTAGGAAAGAGGAGAAGAAAGAAGGTACTATGTGGTTAAAATGTTTTTACCCTCTGTTTCTCTTTTATAAAGTTAAAACCTTGTGAACTGATCTTGGTGGTTTCTCGTTGTTTTGTGCAGTCATCAGCTGGGCACAAGGTTTAACGATCACAAAATCTCAACCTTAGGATCTCTTTCTTGTTGAATAATTAAAGGGTTTTCTCTGTGATCAGAAGTCGGGAAGAAGTCAACTTGCTGAAGGTCAACAAGGTGAGAGGCCCGCGGAGTGTAAGCAGCAGTGAGTATGATGAAGAAGAAGAAGAAGAAGGAAGAGTCAGTCTGGTCTTTGTGTTTTCTTAATTTGAAGAGTCATGGTCCGTCGGTTTATATGATATAAATCAAGTTTTGGGTGGTGGTTTGCTAGAAAAAAAAATTGTTTTTTTGGTTTGGGTTTGGTTGCGTCTGATTTTTCATTTGTAATGTGTTCTTCTTGAACTGCTTTGAGAAATAGTAATTTGTCGTTGGTCAAATTTGGACTCAATTTATATTTACGAGTTTTCAATATTTAAAAAAAAAAATTACATAATAATAGACAAATTCGAAATATACAGTAAAAACTCTAAATTAAAAATGGATCGGTTTGCCAAAAAATGACCTAAAATTTGATATTGAATACAAAATAAATTCTAAATATAGTTAAATGCAAAAATAATTTATAAACCTAGTGGAATTACAATCAGGTTCGTATGATCAGACAGAAAAAAACTTGTATTCACTCTGATGATTAAATCACAATATTTTATCTTAAAAAAAAAATTATAAAATATATAAAAAAATATTTTGACGGGGAATAAATTAAAATCATATAATTATAAATAATTCAAAATGTTATTAATTTAAATTTACTAAAATTAAATTATTTTCAACATAGATGAGTAGACTGCATTATTGTTTGTATTTATAAGGTTAGATTTTAGAATTTTTTTTAATTTTTTTTTTAATTTGACTTATATATGTTTAGTTTTGTGTATATTAAACATTTTATAAATTGATATTAATTTTAATGAAGTATTTGTTGTTATTTAGTTATTTGATTTTAGGGTTTAGGTGACGTTTTGAAAAAATTTCTAACATATGATAAACTAGAATATTTTTTGGGAAGTTTTCAAGAATGACAAGTAGTTTAGAGTTTAGAAGACTTCTTAGAAAGTTTTCTAATGAAATTTATGTTAAACGACTTTTCAAGAAGTTTTCCAAAACCGAAGCTTCAATGGTTTGTCTCTGGTAGTCTTTTCGGAAGCTATTGGAACCGTAGATTCAAGGTTGAGAGCATTTATCTATCGTTAGCTCGCGACAATTAACTTGTCTTCTCGGACTTTAGCATTGCCTTTGGTTTGAGCTCTCTTCACGGTCATTTATTTTTAAGTTGTCTTCTTATCATCTTTCTTTTCTGATTGTGTTGATGTGTGTATAGAGGCGAATGCATATCATTTTTTTATTGAGGGCATAAGTAAAATTGGTTAATGAATTAAAACTATATTTGTTAAAAACAATGGGGCATATTGAGTTTATTCAATTTTTTACATGAAATTTTGAAAAATTGATGGGGGCAGATGCCCCCCTCTCACATAGCGTGGCTCCGCCAAATGTGTGTAGTTGTTTGTTTAGTTTAGATTATGCATTCCGTTACTTGTTTTTTTTATAATTTCGGTCGAAAACTAAAAATTAGAATAATAATTTAATTTTTTTACAAAACACGGTATGAACTCCATCTCGTACTTAAGAGGAGCCATGCAAGTCTTAAACTTTTTAATTATTTCAAAAAGTCAATTGATAAGGATAGGATAACCCGGGCGGTTAGGCCAAAGAATTACTAAGGACATTTTTATCTCCACTCCATTTTTTCCCTTTAAAATAGAGTAAAAGTAAATATTGATTAAGAAATGCTTCAACTCTATATCTCACTCCATGGTGGAGTAATCTTATACATTTAATGGATTTGTACCTTTATATATTAAATTATATTTATGATGATAACCGATGTGGGATTGTGTTATTATGTTTAGCCCACTTTTGCCTTCGGGCCTCGGTATTAAACGGAACGGGATAGGCCGTGGCCGTCCAATGTTGTTTGTGAACCCAATTAATTTAACAGCCTTTCTAACAAGGAGGCATATATTCTCTGAACCAGGCAAGGTACATTTTTGCTTTATTATCAGATCTCGCATGTCCAAAGAGGTTGCCTTGAAGTGTCTCAAGAAGCCCATGCTTGATATTCCTTCAATAGCTGAAAACGAGCAAAAGAGCATGTCAAGGTTACTACAGGGATGGTATTTCAGGAAATCGAATGTGTATATTTACATATTTACGAAAATCGGATCATATAATTACAAGAATCACAGTTTTTCTTGTTGCATTTTCTTCCCTGAGTTAGAATCAGATTTAACATTTGCGTAAATGTTGTTTTACAAAGCTAAACAAATTCCTCTGGCGAGAAGAAAGAGGAATACATGATGGCCATGCAGTTTAAAAACAGTGGCCAAAGAGAAACCAAGGATAGCTTAAGGGTCTAACGTTGATGCAGAAAAAGCGAATAAAAGGTAATAATATAGATCCATGTATCCCTGCATACCTGAGACAAGATAAGTCTAAGAATCTGGAACACTTATTTATATAATTTAAAAAAATAAATTGAAGTTTTTTTTGGAGAAATCCACATTGAAACTTTCATTATGAGAATTATTCACCCTCGAGGTTCTTTCTTGACTTTTTTTTCTCATCTTTCAGTTTTGGCCCCTTCTGGCTATGTCCGTCATGCGGTCATAATAGTCATTTCTGCCACGACTCGGCATGACTCCATCCTACGGCGCCCTTAACATTTACTTCTCGTGGGTACTTCCTGTTAAGCTACGGCGCCCTTATCATCAACGTGTCTTAACTTCACATAATTTCTCATTTACTCAATATTCTCATTCTCATTAACTCATTCGTCGCTGGACGCCACCCGTTCTCGATGTCAAATATAATACTCTTCATACTCAACATTCGATTTAATCGATCATTCATTTCCATTAGTTCATTTACATCTGATACCAATTGCAACATTCTCATTTTACATTCATCTAATAACTTAGGTGTGCAGTTCTTTCTAGCATCCTAACTTTCATGAACAATCATCTCAAGCATCAAGGCAACCGATCACACAACAAGCAAACAATCATCATCATTCATCACAGCAACACAAGATAGTCCATTAATTTTTAACAATGTGACAGTTTTTACGCATCATGATTCATAGATCTAACAACTTAGCATCCATTATGATCTATCAACCTAATCATCAAGAAAGGACTAACCAAAACCTAATTCCAACATCAAAGAGTATACAGATCATGAGAACAAACTGGGTTCGAATCACCTTACCTTATTTAAATCTGGAACTAGATCTGGAGAACAAGCGACAAGGGAGACGAGATCTAGCGACGAACAACAACACACAGCCACCACCACCACTCGCGACCACCATCTTGGATCCAGCGAGGAGAGAGAGTGTGTGGAGAGGAGAGAGAGATGGCGCATGAGAGAGAGAAAGAGGAGAGAGATCACAACGGGAGAGAGGGAGGAGAGAGAGACGGCGCATAGGATTTTGAGTCTCTGGAATTTTCCTGCAGAGCTTCGCTTTAGTTTCTAAATGAGACGAAAGAGAAGGGAACCCTAGGTCTTCTCCACTATTGGACCGTATACAAGCCATTTTCCTTTTATGGACCGGTTTGGGACCATCACACTATCGCCTAGTTTTGTGTTGAAATGCGACGAGGTTCGAGAAAGACACAATATTGCTTGGCGTTTCTTCTATTGGGCTGGTAAGCAGAGGAAGTATATAGACAACTCGAGTGTTATGTCTCACTGGTTGATGTATTGGCTATGGTGAAAGATGTGGATAGAGTTAAGTTTGTCTGTCCTGAAATTATGAGAACGGAGTTTCATATGATTGTTTCATTGATTATGAGCGTGTTTTTGAAGTTATGGAAAGTGGCAGGATCAAACCCGATACGACGATCAAGGGTTATTGTAAAGCAGGGCAGACACAAAAAGCTATGGAGAAGCTTAGAGATATGGATGCAAGAGGCGTTGATGCTGATAAGATTACATATATGACGATAATTCAGGCGTGTTATGCAGATAGTGATTTTGGTTCTTGCGCGGCTTTCTATCAAGAAATGAATGAGAAGAGACTTCAAGTCCCGTCTCATGCGTATAGTTTAGTGATTGGAGGATTTTGCAAGGAGGGGAAGTTATACGAATGATATGCTGTTTTCGAGAATATGATACGTAAAGGTTGTAAACCAAATGTAGCTATATACACTGTTTTGATAGATGGTTACGAATGTGGAATTGTTGAAGATGTGCTAAGGCTATTATAGAGAATGATTAGAATAATGAACGTAGGAATGGGGTGACTAAAGACGCTTTTATTAGAATCAACAAGAGGTTACAAGATTGACGGGAAATAAGGAGACAAGATCAAAGGTTTAAGCAACAGGATCAAAGAGATGATTAGGAAACCCTAGATCTAGCCGCTTCTGTGTGTGTTGTCCAAAAGTCCCCCTTTTCGTTGTCTCCTCATCCCCTCTTATAGTGTAACCGTCCGTGATGCCCTAATCGTGTCGTCCTTTGGGCCATGTCATTAAATGCCGAGTATGCGGGCCTTGGTACTGTTCTCTATTAGCCGAGCGTATTTAGTCGGCTTAGCTGATCGGCTAAAAGTACTTTGGGATCGAGCCGACACCTTTAGCCGCTTAAGCCGACTAAACTGGTCAAGCTT
>NC_027754.1:1873180-1874015 GCF_000695525.1 Brassica oleracea var. oleracea | reverse complement strand
GCCGTTTTATTGACGTTTCTAGTCGCTTAGAGTAGTACTTCTTCATGATCTGCTTTGCTCGCCGAGGTTTTTGTCACGGAGGCACGTTTTACTCGGTAGGCGAATTACTCCGATATAAGAGCTCAAGCTTATCTCATCGGTTTACGTTAGAAAACCGGTTTAGACCGAAATCGGGGATTAATTTCGGTCTGGCATCTCGATTAGAGATCGGTTTAAGTGAGAAACCGAACCGTCGCGAGTAAGCCTTTGGGTATTTAGGCGGCCTTTGAGGCCCATTTAGGTTTCTGTAGACCTAATGATTGCGCTTCGGAGGATGTGCCCTTGTTTTTTCTATAAATAGGCTCCTCCCTTTCGCTTTCGTCATTCTTCTCTGCAATTTCAGGTATTCCGCTTTCTCTCCCTTCTCTCTACTTTTACTTTCTCTCTCTAGGTACGTTCCTCCTCACACAGGCTTGTCGGTATCGTCTGGCGGTTGTAGTCGTCCCCTAAATCCAGGATCATGCCTCTGAGAGGTCGTTTGTCGCGAGAAGAAAAAGGGAAGGGCGTCGCAGATTCTCCGAGTCCGACCAGAGATGAGCGGGTAGCTGACAGCCCGCTGGATGATTTCGACTTGATTCATCGCGACGCTCTTCGGGATTTAGACAATATGACCCTATCTCAACGCCTTTTGGTCGCTGATGCTCATAAGATGATCCGTGACGAACGCGCGGATCGCGTTGAAGTCGGGAGCAGTGACGTGAGCGGTAGCGTCTCTGAAGCGTCTAGCCAAGCCTCGAGATCTTTGAGGCGAGCTAGTCGGGAGATTCCTTTCGACCAGATAGACTGCCGACCCACG
>NC_027754.1:1869471-1872778 GCF_000695525.1 Brassica oleracea var. oleracea | reverse complement strand
GCTCATATTTTTACGTCAAATCTGACGAGCATGCCTTCTCGGAGCCACCTGGGGACAAAACGCTTGGTAGATAGTGTTTGTTGTCATCATGCTTTATTCGAGTATCCTAACGGCGTGTTTCTTGTTGTTGCAGTTCGTCACCCGAATACGATCGCATACCCGGAGAAATTCTTCGAGAGTGCTCAGGCGATCGCGGCTCACAGTCATCTTCGTTGGCCTGATCTTAGTCGAGAGTGGATTAGACGACAAGAAGCTCGGATTGCTAGAGGTGAGTTCATCGGTCTTTCTCCGAGAAGTTCTATCAACAACTTAGTCTCTCTTCTTTTTTTTTACAGCTGATTGGGAATCGAGGCTTCCTGTTGTGCTTGGGCCCCGTAAGTCGCGTCTGGCCCTTTTTACTCGGAAACAGCAGAAACTTCTGGACGAAGCTAGGAAGATGGACGGAGTGCCGGATTTGAGTGCACTGTTGAAGGGGAAGCTGCAATTGCTTTCGAAGAAGTCGATTCCTGCCGATGTGCAAGGGTCGACCAGTTCTGACGCAGGCCGAGCTTCCAAGGAAGGAGCTCCTGGTTTAGTCGACAAAGACGTTGGGGCGGAGCCTCCTGCCTCAAGTCCTAAAAAGAAGAAGAAGAGCAAGAAACCCAGGAGGAAAGCAACCGAAGAGCTTCCTCTTGAAGAGATCGCTTCTCTCGATGAAACCTCCGAGGGTTTGGAAGCAAGGAAGGGAGAGAGAGGAAGGAAGAGACCTTACGAAGGGGCTACTTCCTCCATTGACCGCGGCGAGGCGCCGACAGTAGGACGAGAAGGCGCTACAAGGGGTTCTGTCGAGTCTGACCGTTCCGAAGCGGCGCCTGAAGATCATCCCAGAAAGAAGAAGAAGAAGAAGAAGTCCGTCGAGGCAGAGCCGCGTCCTTCTGATGCGGGGACGGGCCTCGTCGAAGTTGTCGCGGGAGGAGACGTTTCTCTTGAAACCCTTCCTGAGGAGAGAGAGGTCTCAGCGCGGGGCAGTGATCCTGTTACGGGTGAGAGATCTATTCCTGATCCATCTGCGAGGAAAGGGTCTCGTTCAGAGGGTTCTACTGCGAGGAGGAAGAAGATCGAGTTCCCCGATCGCGTCGATTTTTCCTACAACGAGACGACCCCCCTAATCCTTAATCCTCTTAGGTGCGCGGAGCTGACGTGCCAAATTCGTGGTGGGACGAAGGAGATGCCACAGTTGGACGACCTTTACTTTAGGAACGAATACATAGACGCTGCTTCTTCGAGAGCTCGGGTAACTGCGCTACCCTTCATACTTTATCTCATTACTCGATTCGTCGGGTTTACTCGTCTCACGTGGTCTGTGCTTGTCATTTTTGCAGAGTGACGGGAGTATGAACTTTCTCGTTGAGAAATGCGATAGTGCTCTGAAACAGACGATGATCCAGTTGGGAACTTCAGAGAAGCTTGCCAAGACGAGGTTGAAGGTCATCGAGAGAGTAAGGGCGGAGCATAAGAAGGCCAACGAGAAGGCCGCAGAGGAGAAAGAGATTCTTCGAGTAAAGTTCGAAGAACTTGAGGGCAGGCTTAAGTCTTCCAGCGCGGCGAGGAAAGAGCTCGTTCGAGAGAAAAGTCATTTGGAGCGAACGGCTGCGAATCTGAAGAAGGAGAAGACCGAGCTAGTCGAAGAGAGAGATGCCGCGGTAGAAAAACTAATCAGAGAGAGGCAACGCTTGAGGGACTCCCGGGGTTTGGAGGTTACTCGTGAGAGGGAAAGAGTCGGTGCTGCAATGGCTGAGAAGGCAAGTCGCCGTTTTGATCGCGTGCGCGACCATTTTACTCGTCTGGAGGCTTTTGAGAAGGCGAAGAGCCGGTATGGTCAAGCTTCGGGAACGAAGAAGTGCCTCGAGGTTATAAAGGCAAGTGGGACGGAGATCCCCCAAGAAATGATCAATGTCTTCGCTGAGCAGGAGAAACTTTACGAGGCGGAGGTTATGAAACTCCGAGTAGAGCCGCTGTCCGATAGTGACCTTACTCTCTCTCCGTTGGTCCTTCCTTCTCGTTTTGCCGAGACAGGTTCAGAACGTCATTCGATCCCTATGGGTCGAACGTAAATTTGATCGGGCCAGAGACGGCTTCTCGGCTCGTTACCTCGCTCGAGGTTGTTGAGGAGCCGTCAGAGGAGCCACTTGTTGATGTCACGTCTATCCCTACCGAGCCTGTCAAGTCCCTGGTGGGAAGCGGTTTTGACGAGCACCCAGAGAATGAGAATCTGAAGGGGTTTCCTGGAAAGGACGGCCTCGAGATAGGCGACACTCTGGTTCGAGAGGGAGAGACCGAGAACGTGGGTGTCGAGGATCCTGTGCTCGTCTCGGATTCTTCCTCCGAAGGACGAGAGGATGGGGAGGAGGATAACGATGGGAACGAGGAGGCGTCGCTGCCACATCCCGCTGAGGAGGAGACGATCTACGAAGCTGGGGATACAGATGTTCCTCCACGTCCCGTTGTAGACTCTCTTGCTTCTATTCCTACTCGGGCGGAGGAACCAACTGCTGCCGCTACCAAGGGTCCTGACGATCAAGATTCTGTTCTTTGACGTGTCACTTATGTTCTTACCCTGTTGTCGTCTTGATAGACCCTGTTGTTGTACGATTAGACATATTTTTTTTTGGCATGTCTCTGTTTTAAGCGGACTTTTAAATTTGCGGGTTGTGTTTCTCATCTGTACTTGCAAACTTTGTTAAAGTAAATGTCAGTATCTTTAGTGTCTCGCGATGTGTTCGCTTAGAAACAATAGATTCCCGACCTTTGGCTTTTGCAAATAGATAAGGAAACGAACCGCTAAGGGATTTATTCAGCTCTTGTCGTGTTTCGATCGAGACGACGTTTAGGCGCATCGTTCTATATCGAAAATAAGGGACTGGATCTAAGAGTGGAAGGTTCTTCTGTCCGTTTCGTCAATGACAATCGAGTAATTGGGTAGCTAGTCCATTACGCGTTTAGTCGAGGAAAGGTTAAAGATTCACTCCGTTTAGTCGGTCAATGCGCCTTGGGCATAGGTGACTAGCGACTGTTGGGTCCTCAGGCTAAGTGTCTGATCAGGACATAGCCAGGAAATGGAACGATAGTGTCTGCGTATCTCCTGCTGGAGACACGGGAGCCGTTGGGTTTGATAACATGCATCCACTCAGTAGAAGTTGAGACAAAGAACAAGATTTTGACTTTGATTTTGTTACAGCTGGACCTGTTTAGGGCTGCCTACGTACCTCGGTTGAGGATCAAGCCATTCGTAGTTCGTTTTTCCCGAGTAAAAGTGGCCGTGAGTGGC
>NC_027754.1:1863935-1868896 GCF_000695525.1 Brassica oleracea var. oleracea | reverse complement strand
ATGGCTCCATAGGACCCCATCGAGCTCGTCGGCCCAGTGACCCTTTTTCAGATCCAGGCGCTTTTTAATGCCATCGATGATGAGTTTATTGGAGGATTCTGCCTGGCCATTACCTTGCGCGTAACGAGGAGTGGAGGGGCTTAGTCGAATGGGGTGACTAAAGACGCTTTTATTAGAATCAACAAGGCTTATAAGATAATGGG
Source organism: Brassica oleracea var. oleracea (assembly GCF_000695525.1). Taxonomy (NCBI): domain Eukaryota; kingdom Viridiplantae; phylum Streptophyta; class Magnoliopsida; order Brassicales; family Brassicaceae; genus Brassica; species Brassica oleracea. The sequence goes on along the minus strand of NC_027754.1, from coordinate 1,868,693 downwards.
CTCAGCCCATTTAAAAGGAGGTCACTAGGAAACCCTAGACCTCTTCCTTCTATAAATAAGGAGAAACCCCTCCTTTGAGAGGGATCCTTTTGGCCACTTTTCCACCCTTTCTCTATTTCTAGAGAGAGAAACATCTCTCCACATGCTTTCATCTAAGCACTTGTGATCCCATCGTTGTAGAACTACGATTGGCTTGATCCTCATTTGGGGTACGTAGGCATCCCTTCACCGGGTCCAGCCATAATCATTTAACCCCTTTTATCCTCTCTTACTCTCCATCCATCCAGTTCAAGCTCAGCATGAAGACCTCTCCTAACCCCACCATCGAAATCTGTCTATCTCCTGCACAGCACCGATTTTGGTTCAAACAATTGGCGCCCACCGTGGGGCATGGGGAAGTATCTTCGAAAAAAAAAAATTGAACTCGAAGTCCATTTGGTCATCACTCGACCGTTTAGTCGTCACTCGACACTTGACCGTTCTGTCGTCGCTTGAGCGTTTAGTCTTCGCTCGACCGTTTAGTCGTCACTCGACACTTGACCGTTCTGTCGTCGCTTAAGCGTTCTGTCGTCACTCGACCATTTGGTCGTCACTCGACCGTTTAGTCGTCACTCAACACTTGACCGTCCTGTCGTCGCTTGAGCGTTTAGTCGTCGCTCGACCGTTTAGTCGTCGCTCGACACTTGACCGTTCTGTCGTCGCTTAAGCGTTCTGTCGTCGCTCGACCGTTTAGTCGTCACTTGTCCCCACTTGACCATTTGGTCGTCACCTTGGCCGTTTCTCGTCACTTGGATGTTTGTCGTCACTCGACCATTTAGTCGTCACTTGACCGTTTTGTCGTCACCAAATATGGATACCCACCAGCATCTGGCATGACTCACGTCTCCTTGATATGATTTGTCTTTCTATGTACCCCCTTGTATTTGTCTTCACAACTAAAATATCATAAAGTTCAAAAAAAAAAAAAAAAAAAAAAGAAGGGAGTGTACCTACCATACTTTATTTCCCTCGGCAATAAAAAGAAAAATCAATTCAAGTTGGTATAATCATCAAGCCGAGGATTTGCTTAATGAGAATCCTAAGGACCCAACGTGTACCACACAGGCAATCGACTCTGGTGGAGCCCAAGTGTATATCATTTCAGGCCCACTTTGATATATAAAAAGAGGAGACAATTCGACTGGTCTATGGGCCCACTTGAGTTTTTGCTTCGTCATCTCCACAACGCGAGTTAGAGACCTTTGCAAGCCGAGTAAACTCATCTTTCACATGAATCATGAAAGCATTGATAATGCTTTCAAGCTCCATCACTGGCTGCTGATTGCCGACTCAAGACTCGTTACTAGGCTTCATATCCAAAGGCTCGAACTCATGCGCCAAACAAAACGAAGCTCGAGCTCGTATCTCATGCGCTTTACTCGGCACAAGTCAACGTCAAAACTTCCTCAGCATATTATTTTGCTCGGCCGTGCTCGATGCTGAGAGCTCGTCAGTTAATTCTCATGAAGGATGGACCACTCCGTCATACACATCTTCGGAGCTTGACGAACTTGCCAATTACTTGCTTTAGACCCTCCTCGAGATCGACTCGGTGGTACATCTAGCCCAGCTCTGTCTCTCGCTGCCGACTAAAAGCTCTCACCAACTCCTCAGCTCATGATTCCGCTTCTAGCTAGAGTTCTTCATGGGATTACGCTACCTCCACTAACTCATTTACTCGGCTATCATCAGTTGATCACGTCGCCTTATATATGCAAGACACCATCATCAACAAGACGTCACGGCTGCGAGTAACGGGCTGTCTCCGACAAAAAGATCACCACCAACCAGCTTCGTCTCTCGCCGCCAACTTCAACCTCCGTTACGCGACACTGCGAGCATCTCATCGGCAAAGGCAAGCTCAAGCACTCGTTATTTGGAAAAGTTTTAATCCAAAGTCAAGCGTGAAGTTGTGATGCACTTTGAGCGACAGTAAGCTTGTAGTCGGTGACCTTGGAAAGAACTCTTCGCACTTTTGGTCGGCAACGTCACCACTCGTCACAACCAGAACGCTGAAAGCAGAGTTGAGCTATGTTATTTGTCATGACGAGGTCTCCACCAACGGTGTATCTTTTACAAAGGTTCGAGCTCATGCGTTTCAACTCGGAACGACAGTCATGTGATTTACTCGGCACTAGCCAACGTTGCGTGACTTCAAGCTCCTTCATTCGTCACGGCTAAAACAAGACCGCCGACTTGAAGTTCCGTCAACTTCGCTGAATCCACAAGCCGTTTGCAACTCGTCTAGTCGCCCACTAAGGAGACACGTCCGACAAGAGCGCGCGAGCGTGAAGCTTCATTTTCATCAACTTGCTCGGCACCTCAACGATAGCTTTCACTGTCTCTCGTCACAAAGTTTATGCCGACTAAAAGCTTCACCGACTTAAGCTCTATCCGGCTAAAATCTTATGCTCTAAGGGTTAATCTTCATCAACTCTAAGAATCAAGTTGCCTCTGTCCATGAACTCGTCAAGTTATCAACACCATAACGCCATCATTTAAAAAAAAAAACGGCTTGGAAGTTCAGCTCAAGCTTGAGCTCCATCAATGGCGAATTCAGCTCTTTTCTTTTCCGGACTTCACCATCAAGCTTGCGACTTGCTGGGATCAAGGCATGATATTCGAAAGTCCCAACGTCTCATCAGGTTTGTCACGATCGTTTCCTCAGCATCTCGTTCCCGAGAGTTTGAGCTCCTTCACCACGTTCTCCTCGATTACAAAGACGTCTCCTCGTCAAGTCTCTCCTCGAGATTAAGCTGATACCAGATCTGTCTCTCGCCGCCGCCGTGACTTAGAGCCCTTCTCACGCACCTCAGTTCGAAGTTCGTCTCATCTCATCCCATCATTCGTCACAGTCAAAACGAAGCTCGAGCTCGTATGGTATGACGTAGAACAACAGCCTAGCCACGTCACCTCCGTCATGTGCTTTTACTCGACACAGTTGTTGACCTCCGGAACCATGTGATCTCGTCAACACTTCCTCGTCACCAGGTTACTCGGAGTTTCATAAAATATCTTTAAGAATTTGTTCCTTGCTCGTCAAGCAAGGTCTTGCTTCTCGGAAACGAATGATCATGCAGTAACCGGCTCATGCTCACGCGGTTACTCAAGACTCCAGTGCACCGCCTCGCGATAGGCTCTTCACAGAGCTTTTGACAAAGCTCTTGTGTTGTCTTCACGGCACCGGTCTTGAGCTCATGCACGCTCCTAATCAGGTTGTTGCTGAACAAAAGTTCATTCCGACTAAAAACCAGAAGTCCAACATGATATCACGACCACTTGCTCGATGTCTCGGCAAATCCTGCTCGGCGCCTCAGCAAATCCGGCTCGGCGCCTCGGCAAATCCTGCTCGGCGTCTCGGCAAATCCGGCTCGGTGTCTCATTTCGTTATTCATCATTTGTTCTTGGCGACAAAACCATCGAAGCAGTCGTCGCTAGCAACCCTTTTGTCGTCACCATAGAGAAATGCATGAAGAACTCGCAAGCGTCTACCGAGTGAATCCTAAATGGGCCTTAGTTCTTATATTGGCCCAAATACAATTCACTCATCTCCATTGCCGAGTAACCGAGGCGAGATTCTGGTCGCGTCATTCGTCGAAGCCGCATCTTCCATAACTCGCCTATTACTAGGTATGACTTTGTCTTTCAGGCTTCGTTGTATTTCAACTCTTGTCTAGGTATTTACGCTAAGGCACGAGTATAACTTGCCTTTCCTAGGAATGAGTTTACAAACTTGCTTTTTACTAAGCAGGAGTTAGTCGTAAACTCGTCTTTTACTAGGAACGGGTTGAATAAACTCGTCTTTTACTAGACATGAGTTTACATTCAACTCACATTTTTCTAGACATGAGTTACCGTCAACTCGCTTTATATCAAGTACGAGTTTCGTAAACCTTTCTTTTACTAGGCATGGGTTACTCGCCGAGCTATAGTTCTTAGGCATGAGTTTGATAAATTTGCCTTTCTCAAGGTACGAGTTTAGTAAACTTACCTTTCTCCAGGCACGAGTTTACACTCAACTCGCCTAACAAGAGTACATCTACTCTCCCTCGCTCAGGCACGAGTTACTGGCCGAGTTACTGCTTCTGGAGATGATTCCATAGTAAACTCCCTTAGCGAGAGTACGACTCGCATCCTAGGCATGAGTTCACCAGCCAACTCGTCTAGAAAAGTACTACTTGCCTTTCTCCAGGCACGAGTTTACACTCAACTCGCCTAACAAGAGTACATCTACTCTCCCTCGCTCAGGCACGAGTTACTGGCCGAGTTACTGCTTCTGGGGATGATTCCATAGTAAACTCCCTTAGCGAGAGTACGACTCGCGTCCTAGGCATGAGTTCACCAGCCAACTCGTCTAGAAAAGTACTACTTGCCTTTCTCCAGGCACGAGTTTAGTAAACTTGCCTTTCTCCAGGCACGAGTTTAGTAAACTTGCCTTTCTCCAGGCACGAGTTTAGTAAACTTGCCTTTCTCCAGGCACGAGTTTAGTAAACTTGCCTTTCTCCAGGCACGAGTTTAGTTGATTCCATACTATACCCTTCTAGCGAGAGTACAACTCGCGTCCTAGGCATGAGTTCACCAGTCAACTCGTCTAGTAAATGTACTATTCGCCTGGGTCGTCAAATGTAAAAGCACTGAATCCATTTTCTTATAAACCCTCTTCGTAAAATTCATAGAGATCAACTTCATCTCTCTCAACGAACTGGGGGGGGGGGGCTT